>NC_073348.2:40537500-40840000 GCF_027580225.2 Misgurnus anguillicaudatus | reverse complement strand
CGGATGCAAATTGGATAGTATTGAAAGCGGTGGTGTAGTCCGATCCATGATGCAATGATTAGTAGAAAAGTATGCATGTTGTACTTTCTCAATCGGATGTAAAAATACCTTGTGAACATGCGCAAAAGAATTGTGCTTAAATTTACATCTTATATTTACTTCTTATTTACATATCACATGATTCTCGTCACAGAAATATGCAATAGCAAGGCGATGCGTGTTTTAAGCCCTGAATATGATCATTCAAATCTGTTTTCATGACTTTAATAGTTTCTGGTGTCCTGTGGTTACTCGTGTCTGTCAGAAGAACACTTAAAGATGATGAAACATCTCAAACCACACGCTATTCTGCACTGAATACATCGCACAGGTCTGCATGTGTCCCAAACCAATCTTTTTTCAATTTTTATGTCAGTTCAGCAGGACTGAAGGTATGAGATTGCTGTAGACCGCATGCACTTCTCTCTCTCTCTCTTATTTTCTTAAGGTTGTTTCCAGCCCAGATGCAAAAAGCTCCGTTTTTAAAATATGTGTACGGAGCGGCGCCTGAGGTTTGCGGTAGCTGCTCATTGACTCTGTAATTTAAACAACAACATCATTATTTTTTGCATTAGAGCGATGAAAATTATTTTTTATTTCTTTGCATGAGGGATTGGGTGGGAGGGGTTGTTTGTGGAAACTTTAAGGTACATGTGAGATTCTGTGAAGAGTCCATCTTCTTTCCTGTGTTGAATTTCTCTCATCTGAAGTGTAGCGTACAGATGTGAAGAGGGTCATTACAGAAGAACAAAGAAGAGTTCTGTTGGGTTTCTAGAAACACAGTAAGACCGCATGAGTCTTCACCCACAGCCAACATGAACTTTGTCTTCACCTCTTACTCTACACATTTACTCACTGATTACTCTGCATTCTCAGAAATAATGCTACAAACGCTGTAACTGGGGCGGTGCCCTTTCAAAAAGTACACCTTTGTTCCTAAAGGGTCCATATCTGTACCTAAATATTACATTAAAGGGGACATATCATGAAAATCTGCCTTCATGTTTAAGTGCTATAATTGTGTCCCCAGTGCTTCTATCAAC
The DNA here is from genome assembly GCF_027580225.2 of Misgurnus anguillicaudatus. NCBI lineage: Eukaryota > Metazoa > Chordata > Actinopteri > Cypriniformes > Cobitidae > Misgurnus > Misgurnus anguillicaudatus. Next base: position 40,838,918 of record NC_073348.2, on the reverse strand, counting down.
CTAGAAAATGTGATAAAGATTACCCCAATAACTTAGTTTTGGTAAACCATTCTCTGCAAGCATGTGAAAAATAGATTATTAAAATTTGGCTCCCCTTGTGATGTCAGAAAGGGATCTTATTATAATAATACCGCCCCTTAATCTGACCAATCTAACCACGGCACTGACATTTAGTGCAGAGAGAGATGGAGAGAAAATTGACAGCACAATTAAGTTTCAATTTTAACAAACCACCATTATGGTGATCAGTGTTTGCATTATCATCAGCTCATTTGCATTTTAAAGAAACACCCAAAAACAGCACATTTTTGCTCACACCTGAAAGTGAACGTTTTAAAAACTAAAACTTCAGATATGTACTCTGGGGACACCAAAGATTTATTTTACATGTTAAAAAAGTCTTGTGAAATGTCCCCTTTAAGGGTACCGTCCCAGTAGCTGCATTTTCTTTCAAAATTAAACTTTAGCGTTATTTTCTAAATGTCGACAAAACATTGTGAACTGAAAGTGTGTTCATTGATGGCGTTTATGTAAACAGTTTTGTAAGGAATAATTGACGACGGATCATTGAATTATAAGAAAATAATGCACACCAAGGTGGCAATGCGGCACGACGCGAAGCGGTGTGCCGTTACACCGCAGGTGTGCATTATTTTCAAATAATTCAAAGGACCGGAGTCAATTATTCCACTTATACCACGGTTACCACAAACATTGCTCTGGTGCCTATATTTAAGACATTTGAAAGTTAGGTGTGCGGTTTACAGAAAAATAATCAACACCCATAGAACATTTCTCAGCCAATCAGAATGCAGCATTCAACAGACCCGTGGTATAAATGCCGATAATGCTTAATTATGCGTTATAAAAACTGATAACGTGTGGGGGTCATGTAAATGCCTAAAACAGGTTTTTTTATCGGGTAAAGACTGTAAAAGGTGTAAGCAAAAACTGATTGGCACAAGTAGTTTTTCATAGTTTTCTGCTTCTGTCGTTCTCTGGAATGAATCCTTTAGATTCCTTCTCAGTTTGTGACACGTCAGTCTTTCACTCTTGATGTTTCTTTGATAAGTTCAGACATGAATAATAATAATAATAATCATTTATGGTTATTGTTTAAGGAGTTGCTCTTCTAGGCCGACCAGTTGAGACACAAACTTAAAAAAAAAAACTTTTAGCAGCAAACCAGAACAGTCTGGCTAAGACCAGCAAATCAGTGTAGGCTGGTTTTGATGTTTTTCTTTAGCTGAGATTAGATTTCCTTTTTGTTGTGCCTTTGACCTCTTTTTTTTCAGAATCTTGTGAAAATAATTTGAATAGTTTATATGTAGTGCTGTATGTTTAGCTGTATAATATTCTCTGACATCATCCAGTAATAAATGGTTTTATTTGTCAGCTGGTTTATTTCCACCTTTGGTGATTTATGAATCTCTGGAATGTTGTTTTGTATCTGTTAGTTGTGTCTTGACTTTGCCCAGTGAATGATATGAAAATCCATTTTCTCCACATACTTTCTGTCCGTGTGCAGGTATATAACGCGCGATAAGTGTTTTAAAGTAGAATAACAGGTGACCTGATCTGTTCCTCTGAGATTTAATCATATTTCTCCTCAGTCTGTAGAGGATCTGTTATAGACATTATAAAACATCTGTGTGTGTGTGTGTGTGTGTGTGTGTGTGTGTGTGTGTGTGTGTGTGTGTGTGTGTGTGTGTGTGTGTGTGTGTGTGTGTGCGTGCGTGCGTGCGTGCGTGCGTGCGTGCGTGTGTAATAAGAGGAAATCAGTTTCAGAAGCTAATAGTCTGATCCCTGCAGGGCTGATGGCTTTCATTAACATTCAGACATCATCAGTTTTAACAAACAGATGCCGTACTGCCTGAACTTTCTGCCAAATATAAGAGCTACTAAAGTTCCTACTGCAGTGTTATAGTTCATCAATACGATACTCAGTATTATAAGATTGTGAATAATCACAGCTAAAGATTAGTGATGTGTAGTAAAGTGTCTATATTTATAATGTATTTACAACGTAAAGTGCCTTTGTGATTTAGTGGATACATACATTTAGTTGTTGTTTGATCTAAATATTTGAATTTTATTAACTATTTCCGCCGAAATTAATGAGTTATCTTGTTAATTAAGAGAAAACGCTTTCCTGTCAATGACAAATTTTTACGTCAATCTATATTTTCGCTATTATCCACTAGGTGTCGCTCTTAACACTAAAGCATCCACTGATCTAAAAACAGTACAAACTCTGTGTATGTTTTGAGCATCGCTCTGAATCTGATCTTTATTAAAAGTCCTTTACATAAATGCAATTATCTCAGCTTTTTGCTCAAAATTTGGTGTTTTTGAAGAAACCGACCGAAGAAATATTTGAGAAGTGATAAAAAGAGAACAATTAGATAGAATGAAACAGGTTTTTGGGTCTGTTCTTCCATTTTATATTATTGTATGTTTATATATTTAAAGAAGAATTTTTTTTGGAAGGCATTCAACTTTTGTGAAAATTAAAAAAAATGTTGGCTTTTCTGGTGGGGAAAGAGTGAAGCACATACAATGTTTCACTGGAAGTTGTGCAAGTGACAAATAAACTGAATTGAATTTTAAATGAAATCATCAGCAGATGCTCTCATCCCTGACTCACAAACACACACAGAAACTCTTTAGGAGAAACTCAATAGCAGAAATTCTTCGGAAGTAAATATTGAAGTAAACTTGTGTGTTTTTAGCCGTGTTGTGTTATATTATTATTATTATGAAATGTTCTGCGGCCTGTTGATTGTTGTACCTTTTGTCTTTGTTTTGGAAAGTTATCATCTTTTGGCCCACAGCAGATGTGTTTAAATATTTACTGCGTAACAGTGAGGGAAGTGTGATTGTCTATTTTGTTTGTGTTTGTTTGCTTATGTGTGTGTGTGTGTGTTCAATGTGTTTCTGTGCTGTATGTCTGAAGGTTACTTTCATCCGGATGTGCTTATGAAACATTACACAGCAGGAGTGTCAATGTACAGGACAGCAAACAGCTCACACACACACACACACACACACACACACAATGAACACGCACACGGCCTGTGAATCAGCTCACTCACTAAACATGTGTCATCACCAAAACCAGACGCTCTTTAAAATATAATAAATGTCATTTATCAACAACACACATATAATACAGCGCTCATAGCTGTCAGTGAATTAAACAGAGCAGACATCAGATGTTGTTGACGGTTGTTCTTCTGTTTCTGGGACATAATGAATGATCATGTGGACTCACGTCAGCTTAAATGAAATGTGAATGACAAAACTGTTCTGAAGCTACACCCGTTGTAGGTAAAAACATCACAGAACACACTTTAACAATAACTATATTAGCCTCCACATCACCAGATGACTACCGAACTTTATGTTAATTTGCTCACGCTCGATGTGCTCACGCAAACCATTTACCTTCAGTGGCATTAACTAATATTGCATATTAAAAAAAAAGCAATTGTTTACATGTCAATGAATATGTAAATATGCTGTTCTAGTTTCATTTACACAGCGGGTAACCAGCAACACGCTTGATTTGCATAACTAAACAGTGAATCTAGTAGTTTGTGTAATCTAATATCTTAACTTTTCTCCACAGTATTATCTGTCTTTTAAAATGTGCGTGCACTTGAAGTTCAAAAAGATTTGATTTGCTGTCAATACTTTATCATTCATAAGTTGGAAAAAATGGCTCATGAAGTGATTCTAATAATATTGTTTATTGTATCTTTATTGTTATAGTTGTGTGAATATAAAAAGATTTTTAAAACCATGTTTTTGTAATTAAAGTAATCTTTATGAAGTGAATAGCCCTTTTTGTATATTTAAAAACTGTGCACAGTGTTGTCAAAGTTACAAATATTAACTAGTTAAAGAGTTTAATGTTCATAATCAACTTTCACTGAACCATTGTTCTCCCTGATCTCAGTTTCTGACCCGATCATTGACATGTCTTGTGTTTGTGGGACTCTGAACACATCATTTATAAACCCCGAAGCATCATAAAACCATCTGGCATGTTATTTAACTGACCTAATGTCACAATCTGTTTATTTATCTAGAAATGAGACACTTGATGTTTAAGATGGTATCTGTATGTGACCCTGTCCACTTCCACACCGTCTGCTTCCCGTCTCTTTCTCTATTGTCCGAGCGTTCATTGTTTTCTCATGGAGTGCTCCACCTTTACCCTTATTGTGAGGTGAACGTTCAGCTGACTGAAGCTCTTGAGAAAAATCCACTAGTCTTGCAAAACCGCTCGCTAGCGTCTTCCTAATATGGAAGAGTTTGAGAACGGGAGTGGCGTTCCCGAAAAGTTTACACAGCAGTTTCTCTGTTTGTCGCCTGTTTGAGTTGACAGAGGTCATTTATGAGCAATGTGACCTCGTACTGCGTTTCACATTGATTTATGAAGTCAAATGAAAGAGTCTAGACAGAAATCTTCTTATACGTGAGAACTTAACAACTTGTTTATTTATACAGTCATATTTAGCATTGTTTAATTCACATGATGATGAATTTATGATGAGAATGGCACTGGATTTATGTCATTACAGACAGATACTGGATTTCATCAGTCAACCTTTAAACTTCATTACTGATAAGATCATATTGTGTTTTGCATTTATCATGTAATCATTCACTGCAAAAAAATCTTATTTAATATTTATGTCTTGTTTTCAGTACAAATATCTAAAAATTCTTAAATCAAGATGTATATTCTTGATGAGCAAAATGATCTGAGAAAATAAGTCTAGTTTTAAACAAATAAATATACAATTTAAGTACATTTTTGCCTAAAAAAAAAAAAAAAAAATATATGCCAATGGGGTTTTTCTTAAACACTAAATTCAAGAAATATTTCCTTCCCCCTTTGGCAGATTATTTATGCTTGTATGTAGTACAGTAGTATAAGTGTTTCTCAGTTTTTTTATCCCTTCGCCTTTATTTTAATACCTGATGTGGCACTCAAGTGATAAAAGTTTGCCCACCCCTGCTTTAGATGTTTTACTGAATGATTTAAGGAGTTATTTCTTCATCGCTGGACTGATATTGACTCTCTGCACTGCAAAAAATGATTTTCAAGAAGACATTTTCTTAGTATTTTTGTCTTGTTTTCAGTAAAAATATCTAAAAATTCTTAAATTAAGATGCTTTTTCTTGGTGAGAAAAACGACCCAAGAAAATAAGTCTAGTTTTTAGACCAAAAATATCAAATTTAATGATTTTGTTCATAAAACAAGCAAAAAAAATCTGATATTAAGACTTATATTCTTGGGTCGTTTTACTCATTAAGAAAAAGCATCTTAATTTAAGAATTTTTAGATATTTTTACTGAAAACAATTTTGAAAGAATTGTTTTTCTAGAAAATAATTTTTTGCAGTGTATGTTGGCAGTGGTTAATGAAAGATGCTGGGACTAAATGTGTATTTATTTAAACTGTGTCTGTGTCAGGAATGGGGCCAAAAACGACTTTGCACACACATTATAAATACATACAAACAGACAAAGATCTGGTGTGTGTCAGTGAAACCTGTGTTGTATTTGTTGTGATTGTATGTGATGTCTGATAGTAAATCTCTGTTTTTTTCTTTGCAGGTCTTCCGGTGGTTCAAAGGTACGTACAGATCAAACTACATACAGTATGAGGTCACTGTGTTCATAAATAACATCAGGTCCTAATCAGGTGTGAGCAAGACGTCTGTGATATCTGGCTTGTTGTACACTCTTAGAAAGGATGTGTTAATTTTTTACACATCTTTGTGCGTTAAGCTTTTAACACATTATCTGTAAATTTTAACACATTATGTGTCATTTTGTGTTGTTAAAAGTAACACAAAATGTGTTGTTTCAATAATATCACAGTAATGGGTTGATTCTGGGACAACGCATTTAGTGTGTTGTCCCAGAATCAACACTAATGTGTTGTTTTTGACACATTCGTTCTAAACGTCATGTGACTGATCAATCTGTATTAGAAAAATCATCTTTAGTTTAATTCAAAACATTATAGGGTGGATTCCCAAACAGGGATTAGCTTAATCCAGGACTAGACCTTAGATTAATTATGAAATATAACTAGTTTTACCAAACATGCCTTACTAAAAACATTACTTGTGTGCATTTTGAGGCAAAACAAATGGCACTGATGTATTTTAAGATATGTAAGTGCAAGTTGTTTTCAGTTTGAACGGCTCTTAAATTTATTTTAGTCTAGGACTAGTCTAATTCCTGTCCAGGAAACGGCCCCTAAGAGGTTTAAGTTTTAACACGTCACACCTGGTTAGGATGCAGTATAATGCTGCATGTTTGAAATGCATGACCTGTCGCACGGGACGGTTAAACTGCTTTCCCTCATTACAGTTCACTTACTGAAATACACTGCAGTTTAATGAATTAAATGTAGTATAAAACATCACACAGCAGGTACATTAACGTTTGCACTGAAATGCAAAAAATGACTTTCTTACATAGTATTTTTGTCTTGTTTTCAGTACAAATATTGAAAAATTATTACATTAAAATGCATTTTCTTGATTAGCAAAATGACCTAAGAAAATAAGTTGATTTTAGACAAACAAATATAAAATGTAAGTAAATGTGTGCTTAAAATAAGCAAAAGAAATCTGCCAATAGGGTAATAAACTTTTTCTTACATTTTTCTTGAATTAAGTGTTTAAGAAAAAAGGTCAAGATTTTTTTTCTTACACCAGTGGCAGATTTATATACTTGTTTTAAGCACAAATTCACTTACATTTTATATTTTTCGTATTTTCTTAGATAATTTTGCTCAGCAAAAAATGTTAATAATTTTTTGAGATTTATACTGAAAACAAGACAAAGTAAGAAAGTAATTTTTCAGTGTAGAGAGATTTATCTAAAGTGATGTACGAGGAAAAACTGCAAAGTGATTTGTGATAGGAAATCAGATCAAGTCTTTTTCAGCTTTGTCTCTCATTGATTATTACAGAGAAAACCTGTGACATCAGTTCAATTTAAGATTGAAATCTGAATTCAGGGTAGTGCTTTAATCTTTTTTGGTCAATTCAGCAAATTAATCTTTACAAAAGCTAATTCTGTAATCACGAACTACATGGACAGTCATTGTATTTACATGAAGGCTTTTCAATCCAATTGAGCCATCAAAACGATTCCAAACGGATTATTTGGTTGCATGTAAAGCTACCTACTGAAATGCAGATATGTGATGAATGAAGTATATTTTAAGGCTGTTATGAGGGAACTGCATGCGTTTGCTGTGGCTTGAGCACGTGTTGCATGTGTTTTAGGAGGAACCACTGGAGATTATAAAACCTGTGCCCATCAGCCAACCGTCTGCACCCAGCACCACCAGCTCTGCCAACCTCACCCCGGGCAGCAACCCCTACAATAAAACCGCACGGCCCTTCGGAGGAGCCGTTAGTACAGTGAGATCAGTCAGCCCGTCCCTGAGTCCCACGCCTCCCATGGCACCCAAAGCCTCCATCCCCTCGGCCACCTCCGCTTTTACGCCAGCAGCTCCGTCTCAGCAGCCTCCCCAGCCTCCCTTTCCTCTGGGCGGAGGCACCGGACGCTCGCTGCCCTCATCTAGCTCCGCCCCTAAGCCCGCTTCTGGACAATACCCCTTTGCCAATACCTCCTCTACTTCCTCCTCCGGCTCCTCCTCCCCAGCGAGAGTGACAGCTCCATCTTCTGTCCCGACCGCCCCTCAGCCCTCGGTCTATAACACGCCCTTCAGCCTCTACTCCAATGAGAACGCCTGTGAGGTGGCCATGGGTCAAAGGCGGGGTCTTCTGGAGAGCAGAGGGGAACAACTCAATGGGTAGGTGGGGCGTACAGACCTGAACCTCATCTTTACTTCTTCTTCCTCTTCATATCTGTTCTGAAGCAGAAAATCTCTTGCTCTTATGTTATTAGGAACAGGATTTTATTCTTCTGTTATAAGCTTTATTTTCTTCTGTATCTGATTGGATCTTCTAGTAATCTGTTAATGATGTAATTTCTGTGTGCTTCTTACGTGCAGTGCTGTACAAACAAATACAAGCCCTTATTTTTAACATTTTGCGGTCTGACGGTTTGTCACGAATGCTCCTCGTAGACATGAAGATGTTTCAGACTAAAGTGCAACCAGAGAGACAATTACAGTCTGTGAGATGTTTTGAAGGGTAGAAAGTTCTTTCCGTGGGAGGAAAATTGAGAGGCAACTTTAAACTTGAAGGAGTTTTATGAACTTAATGACTGCCTTTGACAAATACACAAAACATTACTGTGAGTTAGACAAACAAACAGGTGAATCTGTTCCACCCTGAATCAGGTGAATGAGTTTCTAAAGACAGATTAAAGAAGGACATTGTGTTTTTAGAAATAAGAAGCTTTGGTATTGTTGTGGTGTTGTTTAGTGCATGTACATTACATGAGATGTTATTCAGATTTATATAGAAACTCATTGACACAGAGGAAAACCTCTTTTAAAAATGTGCCACCGTGTCTTTATGCAAGTCAGTCAACAGGAAATGATTTAAACTGTATAATTATTCATCATTTATTTATTTATTTAGTGTATTAAATCTCTGATCAATGTGAATAAAAACACAGACAGGTTATAGAGTTGATTTTCTCAGTGAGTAAAGTTATAAACTAAACTCAACGGTGGATGAAAGAAAACACAAAGTAGTAACACGTGTGTCTGAGCGTGCCGCGTCTTCTCTCATGTATTTTTATTGATTCTAATAAACACGCAAACTGTGTGTCTCACGTCTGAATTTAAAATCAAACGACCGCAACAAGAGTTTACAGTCCTGCTGGAGTTCAGATCATCACATTTCAATTCTTCTGTGTTGGTTTGAACGGTTTGAGTAAAATCCTGTCATTGGTTACATTGGTTGTTGTCGTCGCTGCTGTTGTTTTAATGGAGTGTGTTCTTGAATATAATGTTAGTATGATGAGTTTCCTGCTTCCTTTGTTAGTGAAGTCAACAGGAAAAGTGAGGAAAGAACAGGTCAAATTCCTCAAAAACACTGATAGATTATCCAGAGGTGATTAATGTATACTATCCTCTCTTCTGTTCGTCTTATTATGAGATCTTTTTAAGATGTAAAATAAATCTTTGGTGTCCCTAGAGTACATATATGAAGTTTGAGCTCAAAATACCACATTGATCATTTATTATTAGATGTTAAAGTTGACACTTTGTAGGTGTGAGCAAAAATGTGCCGTTTTTTGGTGTGTCCTTTAAAATGCAAATGAGCTGATAATGCAAACACTGATCACCATAATGGTGGTTTGGTGAAATTGAAACTTAATTGTGCTGTCAATTACTTTCTCTCTCTGTATTGTCTCACCATGGCAGTGCCGTGGTTGGATAGTGCTGTATTATTACAATAAGATCCCCTTCTGACATCACAAGGGGAGCCACATTTCAATGACTTATTTTTCACATGCTTGCAGAGAATGGTTTACCAAAACTAAGTTACTGGATTGACCTTTTTCATATTTTCTAGGTTGATAGAAGCACTGGGGACCCAATTATAGCACCTAAAGGTGGGGTGGGTGATTACTTTGGAAAAGGGAGTCAGGCCGACTACCAAAACACACTTGTAGCCAATCAGCAGTAAGGGGCTCACAGACTCATAGACACGAATGATCTGATGCTGCTCTTCAGTGAGATCAGACGTACAATTTTCACCTGAAGAGGCAAAGCAAAGATTAAAGTGAGACTTGGCAGGACTTGAGTCGTATCTAAAGACCAAAATAATCAGAGTTGGCCTGGTCTCTGTAATCAACACCCTAACAGCAGATATCTCAGTCTTCATCTGGTCCAGATGCTGATGTGTAGGGTGTGGTGTGAGCTGCACCTGTGCTGTATTTTCCAGCTCTTAAATCTGATGTCCTCTCAGTAACCCGTCTGTTTATAGGACTGTAGGGAGGCCGTATGTCTCCGTTTGTTTACGTCTGATTGCTCCTGTAGCGTCTGGTTAATGCTGCTCATTTACTATGTATATCCCACAGGAATCACCAGGAATGTTTGCAAAATTTCCTGCAGGAGTTTCCAGCTGCGTTTACTGACTCCACCAATTAGTATGGGAGTGAAGTAGCTTGCCGACTTCTGACCCGCGTTCTCCTTCTCATTACGGTCGTTATGAGAAACAGGCCGTGTGTGTCGCTGGACGTTTACTGGCGTCTGCGACGGAAAACACTGACAGACTGACTCGGCGTGACTCGTGATGTGTGACGTGATTGGTTTCTGAAGCACAGGTGTGCTCGTATATCTGAAACCCGTGTGTGTGTGTTTAAGGCCGAAACCTTACATGTAACATGAATTCAGACGCTTCACGCTGACTGAGGAACAGTAAAGGATCTCTTTATACTGGGAATACAGCGTGAGCACGTGTTGAATGTTTAACACTTGCTGAACTCTCACGTTTGTGTCATGCAAAGTTTTCTTCTGGTTTAAATGCATGTGTGAGTTTCTGCATGAGTTCTGATGTCATCAATTATTCATCACTTTTAGATTAAAACGCTTCAGATGTCTCACTCTCTTTACCTGTCCATCTCTCTCTCTCTCTCTCTGTGTGTGTTTCTTTATCTCTCAACAGGAGGACCCTGTCACAAAGTCAGTGTTGTTTCTTTCTTTTTTCTCTTTGTGTTATTTTACCTTTACTAATCTGCAATCACACACACACACACACACACACACACACACACACACACACACACACACACACACACACACACATTAGTTCCAGTATTTCATCAAACACACATTTGCTTCTGTCACTCATGATGTGTTTTGTAATGTAGTAAATATAGCAGCAGGATGACAATTATACACACACACATATGCACACACACACACACACACACACACCCACACACACACACACACACACACACACATATCCACACACACACACACATATACACGCACGCAAACATAGGGGCACATGCACACATATGCACACACACATATATGCACACATGCACACACACATATATGCACACACACACACACACACACACACACACACACACACACACACACACACACACACACACACACACACACATATGCACACAATGTAGTATTGTTACAGAGAGAGAACTTTCATTGGTTTGTTCAGGTGATGTAGTTTCAGTGCATGTGTCTGTGATGCCATCTTGTGGTGTGAGTTGGTATTGTCCAATTTAGAAACATCAATGTGTCTATAATGTGTTGGTTGTCTGAACAGTTTTAAAGCATGATGTGAACATCTGTTGAGAGTGATTGTGTGTCATATGAACAGATGTATTTTGCTTTAACTTACTTTACCGTACTGCACACATTTCTAAGAATAATGATTCACACACTAACTGATTTTGATTATCATTTGCATCCAAACAAACTCATTTGATATATTTGCACAAATTATTAGAAGAATATTCAAATATTTTCTCTACATTTATTTCCATAGTGGACCTCAGAGTATTCTTAAGTGAGTAGAAATGTGTGTTTTGTTTATTTAATATGGTGTGAATTCTTGTGATTTTGAATATTTTTTCTTGACTTTCTTTTGTGATATTAACTGCAGAAAAACTCCACCCAGGTAAAATAATCTTTTGTCATGAGGTGACAGTGTTTGTGTGTGATTGATATAATGCTGATGAGTCTGTATGATTGTTTGTTTTAGGACTGCACGTAAACCTGTCATGGAAACTGAGGTGAATCATGTGTCTCCTGCGAGTGATGCAAGTAAAAAGCGTCTGATCGAGGACACGGAGGACTGGCATCCACGTACAGGAACATCACAGTCTCGATCCTTCAGGATCCTGGCACAGATCACAGGAACAGAGAACGGTTAGTTCATTCATCACAATTTATTTTTCTTACTTTGGGAACTCAGCGCTGCGTCATGAAATTGACACTTTGGGGAGAACAGCGTTCAGCATTCGAGCATCTTAATAAACTTATGAAACTAGACCGTCTATAGTTGCCGAGAGATGATGTCATGACCGTCACGGCCCCCGGGAGGCAGTGTCTCATTCCCTATCTCAGGGAACAGATTTTACAGTCATAACCGAGACGTTCCCTTTTGGGGGAACTCAACGCTGCATCATGAAATGACACTTTGGCACAGCATCTCGTTCCCTATCTCAAGCAACAGAGGTTACAATCGTAGTTAAGCATTCAATTTCGAGGGAACCCAACGCTGCGTTTTGAAAACTACACTTTGGCGCAGCGTCTCATTCCGTATCTCAAGGAATAAAAGTAAACTAAAGTGCTTCTCATTTTATTACAAGACCTAATTTGATTTATTAAGGTGTCATTGTGTTCTTTAGATCGTTGTGTTCTCATTATAGCTTTATTAAAATCTCATTGTAACTTAAACTCTCTCTTGTTTCTGTCCTTTAGATCAAGCCCAGGAGAACCGGCCCGGAAAGAAGTGAGTTCACGGTGATATAAATCCATCTGGTGATATTTTTAGTCCACTTTGTTTCAGTTGAAATGATTTTCAGATCTGTGTGTGAGTACAGACCACATCTAAAAAAAAACCCTGCTGTTGTTTGGCCTGAGCTTCATGTCAAGTCTCAGACCGTTCCCTGCTTAAGGGAATTGTTGGTAATTAAATAGGATTGTGGGTAATCAGGGTTGTTTTCTGTGCCCATTATGGGGAAATGTGAAAAACATGTGCCTTAAAGCAGTTTCAGGAAACAAACGGACAAACTCAGTGTTTGTTACAAATACACAATGTGAAGTTTACTGAGATGTGTATGAAGGAAAACCTGTTAAACAACACAAATAAACTACAGCTAATGATGTGTAAATCATGCATAGTTAGGATAGCAAAATACTTAACCTTTAAAGCTGATGTTGTTTAGAGACGATTAAAGGCTATTAGACTGATGTGTTATTTTAGGACAAATGCATCAGTCACTTCTTATAAACTAGATAATATATACAGATGCCAACATGAATAAACCCTCATCCTTAAAACCATGACTAAAATATGACTCTGACAACATAAAAACAATATTATTAAAAGAGAACGTAATATTATGTGCATTGAACTATCCACATTTAAGAGAGATTTAAAGGGCTCATTTTTTAGTTCATTACAGTTCTAGTAGTTTAGTCTTTTCCAGAGCAAAATGAACTGATTGTATTTCCTTTTATTTGCTGTTTGTTTTGTCTCTGAACGGATGATCAGGGTGAATAAAGTGGACCCAGAGCTGGTCCGGCCGCAGTACAACAAACTGAGAGACTGGCATCACGACGTATCGGCCCGTGTGCTCAATGTCTAGTAGACGTCTGTCTGAAATAAGAGAAATAATCTGCCTGTCAATCATACAGTAACACAGTCATGTGACTGAATGAAAGCTGTTGTGTTGGTGTATGAGAGCGCTTGAATGTCTGAATGAAGAAGGTTTGTTTTCTAGAAAGATAAACCTGTTGATAAAGACTGAAGATCATCTCATGTATTGCTGTCTATCTCTTTCTGCATGACTTGTTCTGATCTGTTGATCTGTATTTATTCTTATCTTATTTTCATCTTGTTCATTTCTCAGTGTGTCACACAAAACCTGTCTGAAATGATTCTGCTGTCTGTTTCTTTGTGAAAGCTGAAATATAGCTTTTCTTTCTCTCTCTCTGTATCTTCTCTTTTATCTTCATTTCAGTTTCTGACCTTTGATTGTAAAGCAGCGCAGAAATCACTTAAGATTTCACCTTTAGTTTTGAATCATAATATATTTAGAGACAGTGACTAATATTATATTTATTATCAGTGTTGGGTGTAACTAGTTATTAAATAATTCTATTGCAATCACATATTAATGCCTGATTCTGCAAAACCCTTACAGTATTCTACATCTTTAATCCTACCCAATTCCTACCAATACTTAAAATTTACTAAGTATTAATAAGCAGTTATTAGGACTATATTGAGGTAAAAGTAGGTAATAGTTAGTTAATAGTGAGAATTGGACCTTAAAAAGTGTGAGCAGAATAATTGATGTACTTTTATATGATATATTTGAGCCGTTTCAATCTTTGTATCAATAGGATTTAGAAAGTAATTAGTAATAAGTAATTCAATACTTTTTGGAGAGAGTATTTTGTACAGTTATCGTATTACATGATTGAAGATTTCATTAGTAACTAGTAATTCATTACTTTTTTTGAGTAAATTACCCAACAGTCAACTTAACTCAAACCATTTAAGGAAACCAGTTGCCTTAAACCATTTATGTTTTAAAACACATATAAGTAGTGTGAACTTAAGTATTAGTACATAACTGCATATGCCTCAGTTAACAGTACTCAAATGTATGTGTTTTAAAACTTACATGGTTTAATGCAACCGGTTTTCTTAAATGGTTTGAGTTGAGTTAACTTTTAGGTTTTACAGTGTGTCATTTAATGATTAGAAACAAATTTGTCTTACGCTGCAAAAAATATTTTCTTTCTTAGTATTTTTGTCTCGTTAACAGTACAAATATATCTAATAATCTTAAATCAAGATGAATTTTCTTCATGAGCAAAATGACCTAAGAAGAAGTCTAGTTTTCAATTTAAGTGAATTTGTGCTTAAAACAAGCAACAAAAAAATGCCAATTGGTTAAGAAAATATTTCTTTAATTTTTGTGTTGAAGAAAAAAGTAAACTTATTACAAGATTTTTTTCTTACACCATTGCCAGATACTTTTGCTTGTTTTAAGCACAAAATCACTTAAATTTAATATTTATGTATTAAAACTAGATTTATTTTCTTAGGTCATTTTGCTTATCAAAAAATACATCTTGATTTAAGAAAAAATACTGAGTAAGAAAGTTCATTTAATTTATCATTAATTATGGCTGAAAGTGTATTCAAAAAAGAAAGTCATTTTTTGCAGTGTATAATATTTTTAAATGTCTATAGAAATCAGTTATCTTATTTATATATTTTTTAAACGTACTTAACAATGATAACAGTAAAAGATTCCTCCTTGCTTGTGTTATTGGTTAAGATGTTGTCTTGTAGAGCAGAGCGTTGATAAAACTTTACTTCTGTTCAGTCATTCAATAATAATAATAATAATAATAATAATAATAATAATAATAATTTGATGTTTTATCAGATCTGACCTCTCAAGCTCATAACATATCTTTATATCACTAAGACATAAACCCTTTACATGCTCCTTACAAAAGATCTGAATGTTTATAATCTTTATTTATTGGCAAAGATCAATATTTGATGTTATTTCACCTTCTGGCCATTCACCCTTTCTCTCGTCATCAAAGTTTAATCGTCAGATTTATCTACAGAGCCAAAAATCCACCCACATAACTAAATCACACACACCAGACAGTGAGAAAAAATTTAACCCATTTGAAAGAAATCCATGTAACGTGTGGTGAACTGTGAATTATATATATTAATACTTCAGTTCACTTGAATGCACCTTCAGCCATAATAAAAAAAGAAACTGATTCAGTACTGTTACAGGCCACTAGATGACAACACTGATTAGTGACCCATTGATATTAAACTCATAACTAAACTAAGGCTATATGTGAAGGTTTGATTTGGGATTTTTGCCTGATGAGTGATAACAGACTTCACATCTAGAGATCATAGACGTGATGGTGAACTTATTAGATGGTCACCTAGCAACCACCCAGAACACTCTAGCAACCACATACCAATGTGCTTAAATCCATTCAGAGCATCTTAGCAACCGTACAGTAACACCCCGGCAACCACCCAAATCAGTATCAATGTAGGTGAATGAAGTGATAATCCAGTATTATGGTATATGTGTAAGTATTCATGTGTCCTGTAACACAGTAGATCTCTACTGCATACAATCATACTTACACATATATCATAATACTGTATTATTGCTATATTCACTTACCATGACATTTAAAAGGTTCACTAGGGTATTCAATGAAACAGGAATATTATTGTATTTTTGCCTTTCAATAAACAGATTAGTTGTTGTAGAATTGATTATAGATTGTATTGGTTCTGGTTAGTCTATCAGATGTGATCAGCATAAATGTAAAGGGTTACTTCATAGTAAAAATGACCTGTTAGTATTTATTTACCCTTTAGTCCAACATCTAGGTGTCATCATTTAGCAGTAGAGCAGTAAAGAAGAAAGCGTGATTCATAATGATAAAATATCATGACTTTGAGTAAAAAAGAATTTAAAATGATAATTTTTGTTTTAATTATTATAAAAATAATGTTTCTAAAAATAATTTCATTTTCTTTAAGTACAGTCTTTAGACCATAATGTCTTATTTGAGTGCTGTGTAACCTGATTCATTCAGTGATTCGGTCTCTTCAGTGATTATGGCTGCGTTCAAATATCGACGCAATCTTGCAATCTTGGCCACTTGAGAGTGCGTGTATGCGACAGGAAGTAAGTGAACAAGACCCCCACGTGTCTTAAATCTGGCAAAGTGTAGTGCCCTTAACCCACACTAAACCCACACATCTCGAATACCACTTTGAAATATTATTCAAGGCTAAGCGTATCCCATCATGCATCACATTTCTTTGGTGCAAACTGCATTATGTATTTTGTAAAACATCTGCAACTGCGTTTATCACATCATTAGAAACAACATTAATTGTGTGGTTTATTCAGGGACTATTGAACTTTAATAAAGCTGCATGCACAAAATGAAGAGGTTTTTTTTACAGGTGCAAAGAATTCTGCTTCTGGAAGTTCAGAGAAAAACTTAAAAAGGTTCAATATAATTTAAAAGTAAACAACGAATAAGTCACCTAGTTTGACATTTTTACAAGTAAGTAAGTAAGTGAGTGTGTCCCATCGGCTGAATATTTCAACATGCACGCTCGAGATCTTCACACCTACTACAACACTTGAGCTAAATACAGGAAATACTTCATGTAAGTAGTCAAGTGGTCAAGTGCAAAGATCACAAGTGTGCTTATTTGGATGTTTCAGTCTCTTCAGTCATTTCAGTTGTTGAAATAACACTTATTATGGTACTTTTTAGAAGTGGTGCTGACAGGTCTGTTTTTTTTTTGGGTCAATGTGTTCATGTGTGTCCTGTGAAGTGGGTCAGAGCCAGAACATTTTTACATCAAGGTGTTTTTGTGGTCCTGTGTGTCTCTAATGTGACCGGATGTTAGAATGCAGTTTGAATGGTAGAGACTTGAAAATAAAACGAATAACATACACTGTTTTTAGTAACTTTAACCAGAGACGTTTAAAGGGACAGTAAGTAGGGTTTTAAGTGTTTATTAATCAAAATCAATGTCTTTATTCATAAATATGTCCTCGTTGGTGTCAAATGACCTCTGCCATTGATCTGACTTTTCTTTGTAAGCTTAGAATTTCTCCTCTTTATTTACATTGAACGGGTAAGTCCGAGGAGGCTTCCAGGTCCTTCCACCATACTGATAAACTATAATAGCAGAGAGGGACAAAAAGCACTAACCTACCAACATGCTTCCACAACCAATTTCATTAAGAACACGTGAACCAGCTGAAACGGACAAGAAGATCAGTGATTACATAACACCTACCGTAGTTGCAACACGCATTTGGAAAGGCGAGGCGCTAGAGAGCACCATTCGTTTAAATGCAAAATACAATTTCACCACTAGATGGGGTAAATCCTACTTATTGCCCCTTTAAAACAAACTATATTTCTATCAGGTGTTGAATCGGGGACTGTTCTGCTATAGCTGTCCAATTAGACTAAACTTTCTCTTATTGTTTATTTCTCATCAGGGAGGAAACTGTAGATGTTCAGCCCAGCGCTCATCTGACATCTTCAGTGAAAACCATGAGTAAAACTCCTGCTGGAGCTCCTCGACAAGGCAACGGAGTCCCATCGACTACAACCAAAAACTGGCAGTCTGGAAACACTGCAGGTCATTACAGTTTCATTACACACACGTGATGTGAGCCTTAAAAAGACAAACATTTGGACACATCTGTGAAATATATCATATTCTCATTAGGGATGCACCGAAAGGAAAATCATTGGCCGAAGCCGAATAAAAAGGAAAAAAATCCAATTTTGCCAATTTTCTCACCATTGCACAGGTTACATTTTCAGAATGTCCTTTTTCACGTCTTTCTCTGACACTTTAAAATGCCCAACTCTGCACTGGTTGCTTTTCAATCACATCATCAAAGACCTCATTGTGTGGTCAAATTTATTTGAGTTTTTCGTTGTTCGTCTAAACATCAAAAATTTGATTTTTGTTATTTTGGGCCGAATAATTACAGTTGGCGAACATTCAGTGCATCTCTTATTCTCATAAGAACTAACACTATGGGCTGGTTTCTCAGACAGGGCTTAAGTCAAGTCCCAGACTAAAATGCATGTTTGAGATGTCTAAACTGAAAACAGTCTTAAAATCAGATGACATTATGTTTGTAAAAACTACATTAAAGGTGCCAAAGAATGCATAATATTAATCTGTTAAATTGTTCTCTGATGAAAGGTTTGTGGCTTTATTAAGTGCAAAAATGATCCAGAGTCAGTTTTACATGTCCTTTTACAACCCTAGGATGAAATGGTCTATTATTTCCTTATTTGGAAGGGTCATGAATAATAATGTTGAGCTCTGCTCTGATTGGCTGTTTCTCAGAGCAGCTCAAAACTCATTGACATTTGTCCAGATAACTGATTTTAATAATTTCAGCAGATCTGTGTTTGATTGATACAGTAATGATAAGGCAGTGGTGAGCGTCAACTCCTCATTTGTCCAGTAGATGGCAGACTTGTGTGCTTTTTCTTTCTCACCTTCATTTGCTGCACTTTTAGTTTGGAGAGGTTTAAGTTTATATACAAAAGAGATCTGTGTGTGTTTTATTACAGATCTATAACAGGTTCACAGTCGAGCTCTTATGAAATCTTTTCTGTGTGTGAGTTTTAAGTGAGGTTTGGGTTGATGGGTAAATATTTACTGTGGTCTTATTAAAGCGGTCTGTGTCCGTCTGTACTGTATGTGTGTTACTGTAGTTTAGGAATGCAGTGAGGAGGTCTTGTGTTTACCCATCATGAGGGTTTTTAAGAGCAGGTTGTTGACAGGCGTTCACACAGGTATCTCTCTGTGTACGTCCAACAGTTTCTCAGAACCTAAATGACCTGTACAAATGCCCACACCTCCTGAGATCTGCAGTACTGAGATCAGTGTCAGGGATCCTCATAACATTGAATGATTCCAGACAGCAGCTGTGAGATTACAAACGTTAAGCAAAGACATGCAGAATGAACAGGACATCCGGATGTGTGATGCAACATATGGGCTTCATTTCTCTGAGCCGCAGTTTCCTGATATCTGCTCAAATTACAAACTTCCCTTAAGACATTTAAAACACTCCTGTTGAGTACACTATATAGAGAAAAATCCTGAAAAACATCATTTCTTTTTGATTGAACAAAGAAAGACAGAAACATCTTGGATGACATGAGGGCGAGGAAATTATCTGGATTTTTTTATTAAAAGTGGAATAATTCTTTAATGATTTTTTGGCAATACAGTAATGAAAATGTGGAAAGAAATATAGTTTGAAAAAAAAACTGTTTTGCCACCTGTTATCACTACCTTTTACACTGCAAAAAATGATTTTCAAGAAAAAAAAATCTTAGTATTTTTGTCTTGTTTTCAGTACAAATATCTAAAAATTCTTAAATTAAGATGCTTTTTCTTGATGAGCAAAATGACCCAGGAAAATAAGTCTAGTTTTTAGATCAAAAATATCAAATTTAAGTGATGTTGTGCATAATACAAGCAAAAAATCTGCCAATGGGGTAAGCAAAAAATCTTGAACATTTTTCTTAAACACTAAATTCAAGAAAATTAAAAAAAAAATTCTTACCCCATTGGCAGATTTAGCTGCTTTTATGCACAAAATCACTTAAATTTGATATTTTGGTCTAAAAACTGGACTTATTTTCTTGGGTCATTTCTTGGTTGATCCTCAAGAAAATACATCTTAATAGATATTTTTACTGAAAACAAGACAAAAATACTAAGAAGTGCACTGCAAAGAAATTACTTTCTTACTTGGTATTCTTGTCTTGTTTTCAGTAAAGGTATAAAAAGGCTCTTAAATGAAGACGATGTATTATCTTTATGAGCAAAATGACCCAAGAAAATAAGTCTAGTTTTTAAACAAATAAATATTCAATTTAAGTGAAATTTTGCTTAAAACAAGCAAAAATATTTTACAATGTGGTAAGAAAAGTTCACTTTAAAATGAAAATTCTGTCATCATTTCCTCCTCCTCGTGTTGTTCTAAACAACATTTTTTCTGATGAACACAAAAGAAGATATTTTGAGAAATGATGGTAAACACACAGCAGATAGTGACCATAGACTTCCATAGTAAGAAAAAAAATATTTTGGAAGTATTGTGATAAATTATGAAGAAAATATTTTGCTAAATGATGGTAAGCACACAGTTGATGGTAACCATTAAATTCCATCATATTTTTTTATTCCTACTATGGAAGTCTGTGGTCACTATCTACTGTGTGTTTACCATCATTTCTCAAAATATCTTCTTTTGTGTTCATCAGAAAAAATACATTCATACAGGTTTACAACAACATGAGGATGAAATAATGATGACAGAATTTTTATTTTAAAGTGAACTATCCCTTTAATTCAAGAAAGATTTTCTTACCCCATTGTAAGATATTTTTGCTTGTTTTAAGTGAACTATCCCTTTAAGTGTTTAAGTAAAAAGTTCATGATTTTTTCTTAAGTAAGAGGGTCATTTTTTGTGGTGTCAATTGGCTGCATTAATGTTGATTTGATGAAAAAAAGGAAAAAATCATTCCTGAGCAAATCTGAAGTTTTCTTCGAGTCAGCTTCTCATGTGGTGTGCAGTAGTTTGACACACACACAAAAAGCAGGAAATCACACACAGAGACACAATCACACACAGAGAGACAGACACACAATCACACACAGAGATCCTCCAGATGTTTATCAGAAGCAGATCAAGTCGATTTGACCTCTATCACTGAATATAACCTGCTCTCTCTCTCTCTCTCTCTCTCTCTCTCTCTCTCTCTCTCTCTCTCTTATGGGTGTCCGAGCACACAGACATCTGTTGACTCAGCCCATTTTCTCTCCTTTACGCGGAAATCAAGGGAGCACTTGGTCTGTGACCTGTGTGACTTTGATTCCAGCACCCGTCTGAATGAGGAACTCTGTGCCGCCCACTGCAGTTTGTTGACCTTTGCACCCTGATGTCCCTCTGGAGGCGAGCAGAGAAGGGAAGGCTTGTCCTTTTATTCCCAGAGCTTCAGGAGAAGGGTGGATTATTTTGCCAGGTGTCTCCTGTAGCTCTGGGAATGTGGTGTTTTTTTCTGGACTGAGTAAATCAATCCATTGTTTGGCGGCGGTGTGGTGTGGATGTCCCGGCCGCAGACGATCCGACCTCCGAGCCCCCGTGAGATGAGTCCTTCTGTAGAGACGGAGTTCGTATATCTTAACTAGAACTCTCCGTCACCTTCGGTCACGGTACATAGCCGCGCACAATATCGCCCGATCTCATTACGGCTCTTCTGCGCCGTCACGCGGTTTTGTCTTCTGTAACACAGACCCTGTTGTGGGTGCAGTTCACCGACTGGTCATTCAGATTAAAATCTCTTTTTCTCTTTGATTAGGATTTCCCAAAGCAGGTGCACCTGCGCCACAGACGGGCCCCTCGTTCGGACGGGTGACCAACAGCCATCAGAAGAGCCCGAATCCTCCTGCGCCTAAAGCTAACCCCAAAGACGGAGAGGATACGCTGGTACAAAGAGCCGAACACATGCCAGCGGACACGCGCACGCCCATGTGTGCCCACTGTAACACCATCATCAGGTGAGATAAAACTCTTCATACTCGTTTACTCTTAACGGGAACCGTTATGAAAAAGTCTAAGAGCAGAGTTTCAAACAAATAAACAACATCTGACTGTTACACGACTAAATACAGTTTATCAGATCAACTCCATATGTTACACTTTTAGATGAAAAACATTCATGTGACTCTCACACTCACTCCTGATCAAATGTATCAATGTGTATTTACTAAATTCCCATCATGATTTTGTTTTTCTTTGTTTATTTTTTTATGAAAATGGAGTTATCCTTTAAAGCAATTCTTACTGCTTATCACTCCCTCCAGAAAAAACAAATTTCAGCGCATAATCAGCCAAAGTCCACATATTCATGTGGGCTGCATTTTTTCAAATATGCCGCACTTTTGCACCATAAATTGCAGATTTCCGTGCACAAAATATGAAGGGATTGCATGATTTCATAATCCCCACATTTTCGTTGCAACAATCACATATATCTTAGCAGAAAGTTCACAATTGTTGCATTTACTTCACACAAGCGCAGCCATGTCCCCTGTTGTCATGGGGTTCCCACGGGTTTTTGAAATCCTTGAAAGTTTGTGAATCTGGCGAGGAAAAATTTAAGGACCTGGGAAGTTTTAGAAAATATACATACATAGATACAGGTCATTGAAAGTGCTTGAATCTATTTTATGCAAGAAGTTTTCTGGAAAAAAATCCATATAATTTCCTGTGTAGTGTAGAATAATATCATAAAAATTCTAGACTTTAAATGCTTATATCTTCTGTATGTGTATGTTGATTCATAACAAAATGCTTTTTTGCATAGTTGTGTTTGACACATGAAAACGTCTTGGGTTTAGGGTTGCCACCTGTCCCGGTTTTACCGGGATTGTCCTTCTTTTTAATAACCTGTCCCGGGAAATTTGTCAACTCTCCCGGGACACTGAATGTCCCGGTTTTCGAAAAAGCTATGTGAATATGTTATTTAGCACGCGCGGCAGATACGGAGACCTTGTGTCTTTGTGTGTGTGTGTGTGCCTGCCTCAGTAAGCGCATGTAAGACAAAGAGCATCCTGATTGGCCTCTTTCGGTAAATCAACCAATCAATTGTCAGTGTGGGCGGGCTTTTATCTCTTCTCAGAAACAGGAGCGCCCCAAAAGCGAAAATATAAGACACGTGTACGAAAGTGTACCCCTGTCTTATGAGCATTAAAAATAATGACAATCTTGCACAGTGAACAGTTTGTAACAGTGACATATGGGTTAAATGATTGTAAAAGACATGTTGAGGTGAGTTCAACAAGTTTAATTTCATGTGCATTATTCAGGCCAGCTAGTTGCTATTTAGACCTGTTTAAATGGAATATAAATAAAACAGTTTACATAAATGGTATAAGCAGCTTATATAAATTGTAAAAGTGATTTACCTATTTAAACTTAATTAACAAATAATTGGGTAACACTTTACAAGGTTCATTAGTTTACTACATTAGTTAACATTAACTAATAATGAACTGCACTTATAAAGCAATTTTTTAAACCTTTGTTAATGTTAATAATACATGATTTAAATGTTGTTAACATTAGTTAATGCACTGTGAATTAACATGAATAAACCATGAAAAGTAATGTTAACAAAGATTAACAAATACAGTAACAAACACTGCTTACGGTTAGTTCAACTAAGTTAATACATTAACTAATGTTAACAAATAAGAATTGTAAAGTGTTGCCAATAATTGCATAGGTCTATAGAAATATTATGACATTTGGGGGTGGGGGGGGGGTTAGGGGACTTGTGAGCAAAACAATTGTTCGGGTCATTGATATGTCCAGGTTTTTTATCAGACCTGGGTGGCAACCCTACTCGGGTTACGTATGTAACTGTTGTTCCCTGAGAAGGGAACGAGACGCTGGGTCTCTCCTGCCATACTTCCTGCGTCCCTGTAATGCCGTCTTTGGCAATATTTCAGATAGCAATATAAGCCTCGTTAAGCCTCACCATTGGTTGAATTTGATATACGTTCGCAAGATCAAGAATTTTTGCCCGCACCAATCACAAAAAAAGTTTTTCTGTAAGGCCTGGCTTATGTTCTTTTGAGGAGAGATATGTTTCAATCTTTCTGTTTTTAAAGTCAATCTTGAAAGCATTGAATTTTGTGTTTATTCCCATGATAAAAGTCAGGATTATTGTTATTTTAAGGGTTAAATGATTGACAACAGTAAAGTGTAGTGTGGTTTTCAGTTCAAAGTGTCTGTAATAGTTTTGATGTGATGGTCAGATCTCCTCTAGTGTGAAGTTTAATTTAAAGAGGAACATGGGTTTGATTAATTTGGCATGACAGTGAGGCCGTGCACAGGGGCGAGCAGCTCTCTCTCTCTCTATCTATCTCTCTTTGTGTTTCTCTCTCAGTACAGTAAGAGTTGATGGTCTCTGCAGGTTTATCATCATTCAGTAGTTGAGACTGGACCGTTATAGCTCATTCCCCGGAGAACACGAGCTCTGGTATAGGTTACACCGCTGCGGCCCGGGCACAGACTCTTAGACTCCTGCTGAAAGTGCCCGTGACATCCAAGCTTAAAGTCTCAATTTTCTCCATTTGATATCCACAGTGTCTGTTGTTTTCCCTTTCAGCTAATCATCCGATTTGTAACCCTGTCCTCACATTACCTGAACAGATAACTCACATCATATCACAGATTGACTCTCTTAAAACGCCTGTTTTCACAGTGTCACAGTCCAGCTCTGATATCATGTGATACACAACATGGAGAATAACCAATAATTTGAGTTTTGAGCTCAACACCTGACAGATGTGGTCTTCATTAAATATAATGTATGTGTTGTTTTGCAGGGGTCCGTTCCTGGTGGCCATGGGTAAATCGTGGCATAAGGACGAGTTTTCCTGTGCTCACTGTCACTCCTCACTGGCAGATTTGGGATTTGTAGAAGAACGAGGGTCTGTCTTCTGTGAGAACTGTTATGAGCAGTTCTTTGCCCCCTCGTGCTGTCGCTGTCAACAAAAGATTTTAGGGGTGAGTGCAGTTAGGGCTCATTTACATGTTTTTAAAGTTTTTTTGGGCTTTGGTTCGTTTTCCAGTTTCAAAGTGCAAGTTTTTATTTCCTTGTAAATTACATAAATGCAAATATGTGCAAAACGGTGATGTCATGGGCAGTGGCGGCTGGTGATGTCTTTTTTTGAAGCACACGATGCGAAGTTCATCACAACATGTATGTAGCTTGTCATGTGTGTGGTTCGTCATTTCAAAATATGTGTTCTGCGCTTTGAGAGATCGTGTGTGCATCACGTGTCATGCCAAAATAAGTGCCTGCTGCCTTGAACTTGAAAGGAGACGCTCGCGTGTGCCAGATACTCGCACAATCTCATGCGTAATCAGAGTTTACTGTTAAGGAAGTTTCTTGCGTGTATTTAGGGAACGTGAGCGTCTCTTTTATCATAAACGGTTTTGACGTGTCTCCAGCAGGCACTTATTTCGGAAGTGCAGTCACGAGCCGCCACTGGTCATGGGTATTCAGTGTATAGGTATGTGGGTGTACTTTACAATCACATCAGCTATAGCTAGGTTTCCATCACACTGATTTTATGCGCATAAAACGACTGATGGAAACGCCAAATTTTGAATACAAATCCCTTAATTTTAAGTTTTTACACTGGCTTGATGTGGTTTTTCACGATAAAGAGTAAATGCTAATAATGTGAGATGGAAACGCATTTGTTTGAATAAATTCTGACGTAGTAAACATTAAACCCACGTGACTGATTGTCTAGCTGTTTCCGCTGTCGTTGTCTTTATCATATATGGAGCTCCATGTCATCTCAATGCCCTTGCTGTTAGTGCCTGCATCAAAAACTTTGCATTCCTTCTTCTGTGCACAGCATTCAGTTTGCTGCACTGATAGTTCATTTAAAACTTGATTTATCAAATCTAAATGCAGTCCTGTCTCCATTTTCTAAGTGTGCCTTGTTTTATTTACTGTTGGTTACTAGGTTAACCATGCCACCGTTATTTGCTCGAAAAAAATTTTACGTAAACGCACCTAATTTACATTTCTTTGTTTTGGTTTTTTTTTGCAAATTTTGATCAATTTTGGTGGATAATAGCGGAAATGTGGATTGCTGTAAAAACTTTAAAGCGTTTTCTCTTAATCGATGAGATAAGTCATCAAGGCGGAGAAAGACAAACATCACTATAAGTGTTATTTTAGATGGTAACGTTAGTGAATGAATGAATCGATCCATTCCATGAATGCAGTAGAGAATGAGAGAGTGATTCTCAGTGAATGTTGTGTAAGAACTTTAATCTGGATCATAAGATCTGAAGAAGCTGACATGAGTCGCTCAGATGTGTGACTGTTAGCACTTCAAAAAGCCATGAGCAGACAGATGAAGGAGATTTTCTCACTGGATTAATGATTATCTGATAATAATTATCTGTGGAAAGATTAAACATGCTTTTGGCATTACTGAAAATAGTTTAATTCATTTGATCTCTTTAATGGACTGCAGCAGTACTCAAAAATATTTCAGCACTTAAGTGACATCTATAAACGTCTGAATACCATTGCTCAATACACATTTATTGAATACACTTCACTTTATTATCACCTTTCATTTCAATAACACACACATTAATAAGCTAAATGGACATTGCAAAAATGAATGTCTTAATTTCTATTTTCCAGTATAAATATCTAAGAATTCTTACATTGAGATACATACTTGATAAGCAAAGTGGCTTAAGATGTTGGGTCTTGTTTACTGAAATAAATGATAAAAATCAAGAGGTTTATTCTTAAAACAATAAAAAAAAATCTGCCAGTGGGGTAAGAAAGCTAAACTTAAACTTAAAATAAGTTTATTGAATTAAGTTGAAACTGTCATTAAGTTTATTTTTCTTTCCCCATTGGCAGATATTCGTGCTTGTTTTGAGTATAAACCTCTTGATTTTCATCATTTATTTCAGTAAACAAGACTTAAAATCTTAAGCCACTTTGCTTATCAAGTAAATGTATCTGAATTTAGGAATTCTCAGGTATTTATACTGGAAAACAAGACAAATTTGTTGACATGTATTTTATTGCAGTGTAAATAGTTTATACTAACAACTTTATTTTCTGACATAAATATGCATTTTCTGCAGCACCTTAAAAACAATATGCATTGAATTGAATGAGATTATATTGACATACAATTTACCACAATTAATACAGTGCAATACAATATACACAGAACTACAGTGATACACAATACAACATCTGAACAGGTCTCTTACTGAACAGATACAATCAATGTTTTGTATCATTTTTCTCAGGAACTGAAAATAAATTTGACATGTATATCTATATTTGTACCTGTAAATATATATACAAAAGATGAAAAATACATTTTTGGTGTCCCAAGAGTACATATGTGAATGTTTTAGATCAAAATACCCAACAGATAATTTATTATAGCATGTTAAAATTGCCACTTTGTAGATGTGTGCAAAAATGAGCTGTTTTTGAGAGTGTCCTTTAAAATGCAAATGAGCTGATAATGCAAACACTGATCACCATAATTGTAATGGAACTTGAAACTCAATTTCTAACATCACAAGG
Source organism: Misgurnus anguillicaudatus (assembly GCF_027580225.2). Classification (NCBI taxonomy): domain Eukaryota; kingdom Metazoa; phylum Chordata; class Actinopteri; order Cypriniformes; family Cobitidae; genus Misgurnus; species Misgurnus anguillicaudatus. The sequence continues at coordinate 40,811,442 of NC_073348.2, read as the reverse complement.
GGAGACAAATTTCAATAAGCTATTTTTTGACATGCTTGCAAAGAATAGTTTACTAAAACTAAGTTACTGGGTTGATCTTTATCACATTTTCTATGTTAATAGACGCACTGGGGATCAAATTATAGCACTTAAACATGAAGTCAGATTTTCATGATATGTCCCCTTTAAACTAAAAGCATCTCTAGCATGTTTGAGTCAGCGTAAGTAAAAGCAGATGTGCTCTGCGATCTCTATTAATCTGCAGTTTTCATCCGTTAACAGGAAGTCATCAATGCCCTGAAGCAAACCTGGCACGTTTACTGTTTCCTGTGTGCCTCCTGCCAGCGGCCAATCCGTAACAACACCTTTCACCTGGAGGACGGACAGCCGTACTGTGAGACAGGTGAGAGAGCGTGTGGGCGATCAATACTGAAATTACCCATAAACCCACCCGCGACCGCTGAACTCATTACAGTACTGCTCATTAATGCTGGAATTCATCATTATAACCTTCCAACTGACACTGATCTGAGAACAGTCAAATCTTTATAGCTCAGTGATCTCTTCATTGAGTGATGCTTCTTGATTGAAATCTGAGATTAATTTGCTGATTTCTCATTTGTTCAGATTACTACACTCTCTTTGGCACCAGCTGTCACGGCTGTGATTTCCCCATTGAAGCTGGTGATAAATTCTTAGAGGCGTTGGGCTTCACCTGGCACGACACCTGTTTCGTCTGTTCGGTAATTCACGATTCATCACATTACTGTATGAGAGGTTGTTTTGTATTTTAAGTCTTCTTCTTCAATCTCATTTTTTGTAGGTCTGCACTGAGAGTTTAGAGGGTCAAGCCTTCTTCTCCAAGAAAGACAAGCCGTTGTGCAAGAAACACGCTCACACCGTCCAATTCTGAACACACGTGTGTTGTACGATAGCCAATGAAAATAGATGGAGAACAAGCTGATTGTGGTGTCAAGAATTTACATTTGAGATTTATTTGGCTATGTTAATGCGAAATACAAAAAAATATCAACATGCGTTTATGAAAAACAACTCAACAGCGAAAGCAATTTTAGAGAAATCTGATAAAATAGATCATATTCTGACAGATCCTGTGTCAGTATTTTAAGTACTTCATAAATGAGGTATCAACCTTCCTTCATAACAGTTTTAACCCCTTAACTGGCGCATCTGAGTGGGACATCTGAGTTTACTTCAATGTTTTGCATGTAAATTTTAATCATGACAAACTACACTGCAAAAAATGATTTTCAAAGAAAAAAATTCTTAGTATTTTTGTCTTGTTTTCAGTAAAATATCTAAAAATTAAGATTAAATTAAGATGCTTTTTCTTGATGAGCAAAACGACCAAAAAATAAGTCTAGTTTTTAGACCAAAAATATAAAATGTAAGTGATTTTGTGCATAAAACAAGAAAAAAATCTTGAAATAAGTTTACCTTTTTAAACACTTAATCATTTTTTTGGTTTGTTTTAAGCACAAATGACTGAAAACAGGACAAAAATACTAAGTCAGAAATTCAGTTTTGCAGTGTAAGAATGTAGTTTTCATATTTCAAAACCTTTTATCAGTAATAATAATGCAGTGACAGTCATTTATTAATTTGTGACAAGAGTATGCAGCAAACCAATGACACCTAGTGGCCGTTCTTGGTAAAACCATTAAGAGTGTAACACAAACCTCATTTTTGTGATAATTGTATGTATAAAATATATACTTTATTGCATTATTTATTTATTACAATAAATGTAAACTGCTATAAAAAGTGTTATTTAATATTTTCACCTCCAAACACTTTAAAGTGTCTTTTTAAAAGCAAGACCAAGATTAAGTTTCTAGACCAAAACAATGCCAGAGTTATATTAATTTGAAGGGGTACATCATCCCCCACACACACACACTCAAAAAGGTCTGCACCAGTTAAGGGGTTTAATGGTCCATTAGGTTGCATTGTGAATGTCATTATACAGTGTATTTATTCTGGGTGATTATAATTGAAAGTTTGATTAAGAATACACTTTGCCATAAGAGAAAATAATGTCAATCTATATGTTATCTGCATTACAGAAGTTGTTATTCTATTTTAAACAGGTATTTAAAAGAGGCTTTGAGTTCATAATATATTTTTCAAACGTCGCACATGAATGACCTGCAGACTGTAAGATGAATGGAAGTTTGTTACTGTATATCAGCCAGCGCTCTTCTCCTGCTGCTGTTATTTATTAGATCAAGACTTTTGATTTCTGGGCTTTTCATGGGCTTTGCACATATTTCATAGCACGGCTTTAAGATGAACAGTGATATTTAATGTTTTTAATGTGTTTTTATGTGAGCTCTGATGATCTTTATGGGTTGATTCAGTGTTTGGTTTATATTGTTTAATGGTCAGAGTCATAATGGGCTTTAGCTTTATTTGTGCCTGTGTGATTGTGTAAAGAGATAAACATATGTTAGTCATTCAGACAGCTGTTATCATGTTTTAGCACTATAGTTTTAATCTAATAAGGGGGTTGATGGTTCATGAACTTTTTTTTAAGCTTTGTGTTTTCAACTGTAATACGTTATAAAATAATAAAATCAGTGTTCACATCAGACTCTAAGTGATTTTTAAATAAAAAACAACAAGATTAGATCTCATTATATAGTTGATGTGTTACCTGAGAGCGATCTCACAATGTCTGTAATAGCAGCTCAGATCCTAAACCATGACACAACCACAAATACACATCCTGCACTCCTGTTTCATATCAGATTCAATTATTTCTCTCACTGATAAATTAATATTAATAAACATTGACCTCCTTTTCCATGATGATGGAGTTTACAATCGGTTCCACACCGCAAAAAATATATTTTCAATTATAATTTTAAATATATTTCGAAATATACAAAAAATATATGTGCTGAAAAATGTTTTTTATGTATACGTTTTTGGATGTGATACCATGGTATTATGTCCTTTAAATACAGTATCAACAATACCATAGTAACTAATGAAATACCATATACAGTAATATTTAAGTACCACGGTATGAGTATGCTGTAATAGTGTCTGCTACTGTAAGTTTTTTGTTCAATCATTTGTCAAGAGCAGGAGTTCAATAATAGTTTTATTATTGGGTATTAAAACTTAATAATTTGATGAATATCACACATGGAGTTTAACTTTCTGACAGAATCTGACTGACTGACAACAAACCAAATCCACCCTGCAAAAAATGATTTTCAAGAAAAAAATTCTTAGTATTTTTGTCTTGTTTTGAGTACAAATATCTAAAAATTCTTAAATTAAAATGCTTTTTCTTGATGAGCAAAATGACCCAAGAAAATAAGGCTAGTTTTTAGACCAAAAATATCAAATTTAAGTGATTTTGTGCATAAAACAAGCAAAAAAATCTTGAATTTTTTTTTAACACTAAATTCAAGAAAAATTCAAGAAAAAATGTGCTTACCCCATTGGCAGATTTTTTGCTTGTTTTATGCACAAAATCACTTTTTTGGTCTAAAAACTAGACTTATTTTCTTGGGTATTTTTGCTCATCAAGAAAAAACATCTTAATTTAAGAATTTGTAGACATTTTTACTAAAAACAAGACAAAAATACAAAGAACATTTTTTTCTTGAAAATCATTTTTTGCAGTGCAGGGAAAATCTCACTGTTATGAGCAGTTTTAGGGTAATTTTTAGCAATGCAATGGAAAATAAACCAAATACACCTAAATACACATCAACCATACTGTATTTCTGTTACTAAACTAAATACTTAACCTACATACTGTACTACATTATACTGTATACTTCATGTAATATGTGATGCAGGAGGTGTACAGTATAGGCCTACGTGATGGAGGAGGTGTATTGTTTTATATTTTGAGGTGTTTACTACAGTATATGTTAAAGGAGGGGATGCAGTATAGACTGTAAGACTGATGGTGTGATGGTTTATTTTGGTGTATTTTAAAGGTGTTTTTATTACAGTATACGATGAAGGACGTGATGCAGGAGGTGTACACTATAGACTGTAAGACTGATGGATGATGTGTATTATTTTACTTTGGTGTATTTCTGAGGTGTATTTCTGGCGTCAGTGGTCGGAGCTTTTCGCGCGCGGGCACACGCTCTCTCTCGCGCGCGCGCTCTCACACAATCAGTCACAGACACAGACTGAGGGAAATCAAGGCAGCGTTTCTTCTCGAGCAGCTGTGAAGGAGTTCCGCGATCAAACTTTATCGATTAATTCATCGTTGGTTGTGTTTTCTTCAGCAGACCCGTGTGAATGAAGGTAAGTGTGTGAAACACTGTGATTTACTACACACACAATGCTTGATTTATCTCAATCCTTGTTATTGTTCACAGGATCGTATTTGTAAGTTACGTCGCTTTCTCGTTGTCATCTAAGTTACTGTAATGTGCTTCTGTGATCATAGTTAGATTATAACATCGTAACCTTTATGAACTGTTTTAGTTGAGTTCAGTTGCACTGCCGCGATTATTTGTGTAAAACTGATGGACGATGCACGTTAACTGCATTACTGTACTAGACATTTAGTTTGTGATGTTACAGTTATTAGATAAAGATCATAAAGTGCTGTGGTTCACTTTTACTTTCAAACTGTAAATAATAAATGTGTCACTAAACACTTAACTCGTTATTGTGTTTGGTTGATGTGTTAATAACACACAGATGAAATAATTTAAAAAGAAGTTTTACCTGTTATGAATATCGCAATAAAAGACGTTCTGTCAGATGTGATTTTTTTGGTGTTAATGAAAGTTGTGTGTTTGTGCAGATGTTGAGCTGCTGTGTGTTGACAGATCTGAGCATCACATTTCAATAAACACTAAAGGTAAGAATATAAACTTAAACATCATTTAAATCAGTTATTGATGCTTTTATTCATTGAGTTTTTGAAGCTTGTTTTTAGATAAGTTTTTCAAAAAGTCTCTCTCATCTATTAGTTTAAATAACAGATCATTTCCACAGAGCCTTGTGTAATTGGTTACAATATCAAACAGCTGAAAATGCTCAAACAGTATCTCCATATTATCACATTGTTTAGGTTTTAAAGCCTTGACGTCTGAATGGATTTCTTTAGATTTTTCTGCAGATTGAGATGAGATGCAATGTGTAAGCAATAATTGACAACGGGTCGTTGAATTAGTCGAAAATAATGCACAAGTTGGTAATGCGGTACGACGCAAAGCGGAGTTACACCACGGGTGTACATTATTTTCAGTTATACCACGGGGCTGTTGAATGCTTTATTCTGATTGGTTGAGAAATGCTCCATGAGTGTTGGATATTTCTCTGTAAAACACACACCAAATGTCTTAAAATAACCACCAGAGGAATGTTTGTGGCAACTGTGATATAAGAGAAATAATTGACTCTGGTCCTTTGAATTATTTGAAAATAATGGCACACCCGCAATATAACTCTGCTTTACGCCATGCTGAATTACCACCTTGGGTCTGCATTATTTACCAATACCATATTTGTAAGTCAGTATGAATTTATGTGTTCATCTCTTGAGAACAGAAGATCACGACTTACCGAGTATTGTGTAGTAGTATATACTGATGACTAGTACTTGCTCTTGACAGTGAACTAGCAGGCTATTGGCCATCAGTAGTTTTTCCACACACATGCATATTTGCATATTTAATCTGTGTGCTGCATCTGATGTCAAAGCAAATACATAAAAGTTTAAAGCTTAACCCTGATCATCCATGCAGCATCAGATCTGTGTTAGCGTGTGTTATCAACACATCTCATCTTTGATTTTACAGTAAATGTGTCTTCTTTAATCTTCACAGGCCTGTGTGTTGTGATATAGCGCAGTGCCGTTGAGTATTGTGTGTCTGATAAATGGTTGGTTTGTGTTATTGAGTGACAGCGGCTACAGGAGTCATTTATACAGGACTGTAATGAGAGAATGCCATTACAGAGTCAATGTGTGTTTTGGGTGGGATCTTTAAAAGCCTGCGTGTGGGAAAGTGCTCATTGCCGTGTGTCTGTGTGGTCTGGGTTTGGCGGCTGTTGGGTTGTTTGAATTAAACCCAGTGGTCCGGCGCTGTTTTACTGCTTATATTTCACTCCGGCAAAATAACTCGCCACAATACGGCTCTGTCGCGGATGTGCTGGAGGTCCTGCTTACATCACTCCAGCTCGACAGCTTTTGAGGTCATGTGTAAAAACATCACAACATTAGCACTGATTTATAGGCTTTATTTCTAATGTCTAAAGAGATGTGTGACTGATAAAAGCCCAGTATTTGTAATAAAATAATGTATAATATGCTAAATGTTTATTTTACAAAACAAGGCTGTTGCTTGGATCAGATTTAAAGGGGTCATAGCGTGAAAATCTTTTTCCAAGTTTAAGTGCTATAATTACTTCTATCAACCTAGATAATGTAAAAAAGATCAACCCAGTAACTTAGTTTTGGTAAACCATTCTTTACAAGCATGTGAAAAATGAGGTCATTCAGATTTTGCCTCTTTTGTGACGTAGAAAGCAAGTCTTATTACAATAATACCTCCCATTAATCTGCACGATCCAACCACGTCACTGCCATTTAAGAGAGAATAATAATCCAATTTCAACAAACCACAATTATGGTGATCAGTGTTTGCATTATCAGCTCGTTTGCATTTTAACGGCACATTTTTACTCACACCTACAAAGTGGCAATTTTAACACAAATATAATAAATTATCTGTGGAGTATTTTAAGCTTAAACTTCACATATGAACTCTGGGGATACCAAAGACTTATTTTACATCTTTAACAATAATCTCTAATATGACTCCTTTAAGATCCAAATATTTCCTCTATCAGTCAAGCACTAGTTGAGACAATAGTTTTTTTTTAATTTTTGAAAATATTTTTGATATAAACGCCTCTAGCATGAAGTTCGTTTTTTGCTGCTGTGCCTCTTCTTGTAGTTGTAAATGTTTCTGAACGGCTGGGAGTATCTCTCTCTCTCTCTCTCTCTCTCTCTCTCTCTCTCTCTCTCTCTCTCTCTCTCTCTCTCTCTCTCTCTCCACACACACACACACACACACACACACACACACACACACACACAGTTTCCATCAGGTGTGATGTTCATACTAACGCTGTTCAACACTGCGCCTTTGTGTCCGAGTAAAGTAAAAGAATCTGTTGTACCGCGTCTCTCCGCTCTGAATCTGCATAGCCCAGGGGCTTCTGGGAGAATTTAACAAGCGTCTGATGTTCATTCAGAACGTAGCCGTGTGAGATTTTTCACTGAGGTAAAGGTGAAGTCTAGATTTGCAGAGGTCAGATTCTGAATAATGAGCAGATATGAGCGCACGCAGCGTGGCTCTGAGAACGACAGACGCTCGCACTGACGTGAGAATTTTGAGATGATCTTGTCGTTTGCAGATGTTTGTTGCAGCTGTGTTTCTGTCTGCAGTTTGAGCGTATTAGCTGACCTCTGACCCCACCTTCCGTTCTTTTAATTGCAGGAAGTGAGTGAGGCCAATGAGAGCAGAGGATTGTGGGTAAGCATTAATGAACACAGAGGTGGTTGTGTTGTTAAAGGGATTCTGTTGCTGATGGCCACAGGATTTTTAAGAAAACAATGTTTGGAAAATCAATATGGTGTGGAGAAAATAGATTTATCGGTGTGCAAGTATTTGTTCATCTTGAAATTTGCCATTAGACTAATTATTTTACATATCAAGTATTAGTTTTAAATTTGATAATTTCTGATAAAAAATTTAATTCTTGTTCGGTGATGTGTGGTTTCCATAGTGTTGCTAAGTGATTATATAGTTGGAGGTACATTTGGTGTCAAAATATGTTTTTTCAGCTTTTTAAACAATTTGGTACTCATCGTCATGGATCACAAGATGTTACAGGCCATAACGATATAATTTTTTCAGTAAAAATTGTCTTAGGTGAAAATCATGATTTGCTGTTTTCTGAATTAGTTAGCCTCAACCCCTGTTACTGTCAACCCCTGTTACTGTCAACCCCTGTCACTGTCATCCCCTGTCACTGTCAACCCCTGTCACTGTCACTGTCAACCCCTGTCACTGTCTAACCCCTGTTACTGTCACTGTCTAACCCTGTTACTGTCACTGTCTAACCCTGTTACTGTCACTGTCTAACCCTGTTACTGTCACTGTCTAACCCTGTTACTGTCACCGTTAAACCCTGTCACTGTCAACCCCTGTCACTGTCACTGTCACCCCCTGTCACTCTCACTCACTGTCACTCCCTGTCACTGTCACTGTCAACCACTGTCACTGTCAACCCCTGTCACTGTCACTGTCAACCCCTGTTACTGTCACTGTCAACCCCTGTCACTGTCACTGTCACCCCCTGTCACTGCCACTGTCAACCCCTGTCACTGTCACTGTCAACCCCTGTCACTGTCACTGTCAACCCCTGTCACTGTCAACCCCTGTCACTGTCACTGTCACTGTCACTGTCAACGCCTGTTACTGTCACTGTCAACCCCTGTTACTGTCACTGTCAAACCCTGTCACTGTCACTGTCAACCCCTGTCACTGTCACTGTCACCCCCTGTCACTGCCACTGTCAACCCCTGTCACTGTCACTGTCAACCACTGTCACTGTCAACCCCTGTCACTGTCACTGTCAACCCCTGTCACTGTCACTGTCAACCCCTGTCACTGTCACTGTCAACCCCTGTCACTGTCACTGTCAACCCCTGTCACTGTCACTGTCAACCCCTGTCACTGTCACTGTCAACCCCTGTCACTGTCAACCCCTGTCACTGTCACTGTCACTGTCACTGTCACTGTCAACGCCTGTTACTGTCACTGTCAACCCCTGTTACTGTCACTGTCAAACCCTGTCACTGTCACTGTCAACCCCTGTCACTGTCACTGTCACCCCCTGTCACTGCCACTGTCAACCCCTGTCACTGTCACTGTCAACCACTGTCACTGTCAACCCCTGTCACTGTCACTGTCAACCCCTGTCACTGTCACTGTCAACCCCTGTCACTGTCACTGTCAACCCCTGTCACTGTCACTGTCAACCCCTGTCACTGTCACTGTCAACCCCTGTCACTGTCACTGTCAACCCCTGTTACTGTCACTGTCAACCCCTGTTACTGTCACTGTCAACCCCTGTTACTGTCACTGTCAACCCCTGTTACTGTCACTGTCAACCCCTGTTACTGTCACTGTCAACCCCTGTTACTGTCACTGTCAACCCCTGTTACTGTCACTGTCAACCCCTGTTACTGTCACTGTCAACCCCTGTTACTGTCACTGTCAACCCCTGTTACTGTCACTGTCAAACCCTGTTACTGTCACTGTCAAACCCTGTTACTGTCACTGTCAACCCCTGTTACTGTCACTGTCAACCCCTGTTACTGTCACTGTCAACCCCTGTTACTGTCACTGTCAACCCCTGTTACTGTCACTGTCAACCCCTGTTACTGTCACTGTCAAACCCTGTTACTGTCACTGTCAAACCCTGTTACTGTCAAACCCTGTGAATCAGTGATTGTTTTCTGTTTCACACACACACACACAGACACAAACACACACACAAACACACACACACACACACACACACATACACACACACACACACACACACACACACACACACACACACACACACACACACACAAGACACACATGATTTCCATCAGACGGAGCTTTGCATGGAAAAGAACTGAATGCATCATTGATGTGTCTGTGCTGTTCAGTTCACACAGATGATTTGAATTATTATCTCTTCAGTGTGTCACACGCTGCAGATGAGTTTCTGACTCTTGACACAGTGACCGCAGGCAGCAAGAGATTTACGGTCATGTTTTCTTTGATATCTCACGAGGGCGACCTGTGCAGAGGGAAACAATTCAGCGCCAAAGCAAACTTCTCCATTAATGCTTCACCCTAAGAGTGCATGTGCATCTGTGTGTGTGTGTGTGTGTGTGTGTGTGTGTGTGTGTGTGTGTGTGTGTGTGTGTGTGTGTGTGTGTTGTCAGCGCTTTATGAAGTGTTTGATGGAAATATTCTCAGCAAACGTTTTAAAGATTGCCAGGAAGAGTGTGTGTGTGCTCCATTAGGAAACCATAAGTGTACAGATGCATTATGGTTGGTGGGTTCTGCTTTGTGAGGTTCGGACAGAAGACTGCAGCCCTGAGGCCACAAACAACAGGAATGGGAATAATTTTCATACAGGAAGGGTTTGATTGTCCTGCAGGATCAAACGTTTGTATGTGGCCTGTAAAGTTGAATTGGTTATTGAACCATGAGTCTCCGTTCATCTGTTCAGATTCAGACTGTACTTTTATTTTGTTGTAATGTTGTTAATTTAGTAGTAGCACAGAAAATCAGTGTGTTTGATTCATATTTATTTCAACGTAATGGAACCACATGTTGTGAACATCATTTGGTTGCAGTTATTCTTTTGTCTTTAAAGGGGACATATCATGAAAATCTGACTTCATGTTAAAGTGCTATAATTTGGTCCCAGTGCTTTAATCAACCTAGAAAATGTGATAAAGATCACCCAGTAACTTAGTTTTGGTAAACTATTCTCTGCAAGCATGTGAAAAAATAGGTTATTGAAATGTGTCTCCCCTTGTGATGTCACAAGGGGATCTAATTATAATAATACCGCCTCTTAATCTGCAACCACAGCACTGCCATTTAGTGCAGAGAGAGAAAATAATTGAAAGCACAATTGAGTTTTAATTTCAACAAACCACCATTATGGTGATCAGTGTTTGCATTATCAACTAATTTGCATTTTAAATGACATACACAAAAATGGCTCACATCTACAAAGTGTCAATGTTAACATGTTAAGGCAAGGCAAGGCAAGGCAAGTTTATTTGTATAGCACATTTCATACACAAAGGTCATTCAAAGTGCTTTACATAGAAATGAGAAAACAAAAATCAAAGAAACATGCATTTAAAATATCAATTAAAAGAAAATAATTTTTTTTGTGGGGTATTTTGAGCTAAAACTTTACATACGAACTCTGGGGACACCAAAGATTTATTTGACATCTTAAAAAAGTCACAATCGCTCTTGTGCTGTTATTGTGACACAGGTCTCAGTTTGTGTCTCTCTTTAAGTCCATCCATTCATCACAGGATTAAATCGCAGACACTTTAGAGAAGTTAAATTGCTGACTCCACACATACGGCTAAGAAACTTTCAGATGAATCTATTCAGTCTTAATCAGCTGATTAAAAGTGTCCAGAAGGACATCTATGATGGATCTTTAGTCTCTTCCAGTTTGGCCTTCATTGTAATACAGGTAGTTTATCATAACATCAAAGTTTTATTTACAGAATGACTCACTAAAATAATATTTAAGGTCAATATTCATGGTGGTTTCATGCTTGACTGAGATTAAATTACCGATGACTAAAAAAGTCTCTATCACATTGGGGTTTCCATCACACGGTTTTAATGCCCATTTTGAAGTATCGCATCAAAAACGAGTGATGGAAATCCCCAAAAAATCAATTTGACAGGTCAGGTGTGTGTTTTACAAAATAATCAACACCTGTGGACATTTCTCAACCAATCAGAATAAAGCATTCAACAGACCCGTGGTATATTTAAATCAGTGATGCCTTACATATCAACTGATTCATACTAGCAGTGATTTTCAGGTCAGCTGTCTGAAAGGTGCTCATCCTCTACTTTAAATGAAGCTCAGGGCTTTCGTCTACCTCAGAAGCCTTCTGTAGATGTGAGAGAAGATATTCAATCTGTTTAGTGTGAAGGGATGAGAAGAAAAGAGGTGGTGAATTAGTCAAAGCTGGAGGCAGCGTGATGTCCGACCGGAACGTCTTATAATCCCAGTGTGATGAGAAGAGTGGCTTCCATTATAGGAAGAGGAAGAGTGTGGAGTGAAGCTGAAATCTAATTTCTCCAGCGCTGGGAATCATAATGAGATCTTCATGAGATGAGCGGATGAGTCAGGCATATACAGACTCTGAATGCAGAGCAACTTAATTGAATTGTTTTGGGTTTTAATGTGTTCATTGCGTTTTCAAGAAAGGAATCGTGTCTGAATGGACAGAAACTGATTGATTTTGTGTTTTTCTCCTTCCATTTTCCTAAACTCATGTTAGTGTTGTCACAATGTGAGCACATGTTGGTGGTAACTAGTGGAAAATCCTCTGAGGCTACTAGTGATCTGTTGTGTTTAACTGTGTTATGAAAGCATACTGTAAAACTGCTACATCAGCTCATCCTGAAGTTCGACAACTTACTGATGTCAATCAGAAGAAAATTGGGTGATCATGAACCAAACCCATCCATCGGTGTGTGGTTTGCAAGTGGTTTGATTCAACCAGCAGTGGGATGAGGCACAGCAGCAACATTAAAGTGTAATTTAGTCGTGCGTAACTTCTACGGCGTAGGCTGTGCTTAGCTTTGCATAGCCTAAGGTGCACCTCAGCTAAATTTTAACAATGCGTCCGTTCTACACGGATCTCCAAGCGTAGTGATTGGTCCACTAGAACCCCTCCCATCAGGTAAAAAAATGTGCGTTGCATTTCTTCATAGGCGTTTCCCCTTGCGACAGTAAGAACAAAGATGGGCCAAATTGAGGAGTAATTTAACTCAAACTGCAACAAAAGTCACTGTCTATTTGCCTCCATCGCTGCTGGTCTTCTCAAATTATACACAACAAGCTTCTTCTTCGTTTGTGGGGTAACTGGCCAAACTGCTTCTTCTTTGGTTGTTGCTCTGCTACTGTGGGTTACACACGTGGATACTGCCTACTAGCGGTCTGCATGTGTAATTGCACATCGATGCGGATGACAACGCAGATATATGAAAACCGTCACATCGAGGCTACGTCAGGTCCTATGCACAACTATAATAAGCCCTTTAGACATCAGAGAGGAGTTATCTCACAAAGACAAACTTTTTCATTACATTTACATGTACAGTAATGACCTCATGTACTTCACGTTTCAATGTTGACCGGCAGGTTTGAGAATAGATGCTGATGAATCTGACCTAACTTTTCAGTGTAGTCTTACATGTTTTTGAAAAGAAATGCTTTTGTCACATGAAGATGTTTGTAGACTAAAATCAATGGTGTTGAAAGCAGACGTGATGAGTGTTCACACTGCTTCTAACAGCAGTGAATAATAACAATCTGTGTCCACAGAGAAAGACCTATTGATCTACAAATCGATCCATTTACAGCAGAGCTCTCGCTCCATCACTTCTGTATACAAACCTCTCATCTTTCCCTCTGAGATCTATATAGATTGATCAGAGTAAAGCCGACATCAAAGTGAATGAAGTCACACTGGCAGCAGCGCCATCATCACCTCTATAAATGTATTGTTGATTTTGCCAGTTGTTTGCAGTGCATTGTGGGTGATTTCCTCTCCTCGTGAAACTCCAGCAGCATCACACACACCAAAGTGAAGGTCAGGTTCACCCCAACTCACTTCATCCATCAGTTAACGAACGCCTTAAATCGTGCTGTCCCTTGAGCGTAGTATTTTGCTCATTAATTTTAATCTACCATTAACATACTTTATGGGGCGGTTTCCCGGACCAGGATTAGCTTAATCCAGGACTAGGCCTTAGTTTAATTAGGAAATATAACAAGTGTTAAACAACATGCCTTACTAAAAACATTACCTGTGTGCATCTTGAAGTAAAACAAAGGGCCCTGATGTATTTTAAGATCTGTAAGTGAAAGTTGTTTTCAGTTTGGAGAGCTCTTAAAAGTGTCTAGGTCTAGGACTAGTCTAATCCCTGTCCGGGAAACCGCCCCTAAATCATTGGAAAGGTCTAAGAATGTTGTTTTCATATTTCAAAACCTTTTAGTAGTAATAATAATGCAGTGACAGTCATTTATTAACTTGTGACAAGAGTATGCAGCAAACCAATGACACCTAGTGGCCGTTGTTGGTAAAAGCACAAAAAGTGTGACACAAACCTTTTTGTGATCATTTTATGTATAAAATATATACTTTATTAATGTAAACTGCTATAACAATATAAATATTTTTATTTAATATTTTTTACCTCAAAACACTTCCATAATTTTTTATGGAAGTGTCTTCTTTAAAACAAGACCAAGATTAGGCTCCTAGAGACGCAAAAAATGCCAGAGTTGTATTTATTTGAAAGTGTACATCACCTTTTCAGTAATCTGTATTAGTGTCACTGACTGTAATACTTTGATAAGTATTGGCAAGATTTAAGATCAGTGCTGATGTCAGACGACAGGAGGGTGGAGCAGGTTTAGGTTATTACATTCTGATGAATGATTACAAAGACTAATGTTTCTATAATCCTGCTTTACGTATGATCTCTGTAGTATATTAAGTATGTTTGATTTTTTTCAATTCATGAACGATAAAGCAACAAGTCTGTCACTACAGATCCACTTTAAACCTTGTTTGGACCAAACTGCATCTACAGATGATGTTTCTCAGTCAGTTAAGGTTTTGAGGAATCGTGTTCACATTCTGAGAAGTCCAGAGTTTTGTTCTCAAGTGTCTGTTGGAGGAACCTGCAAGAATGCCAAGAATCCCTGTGTTAAAGTTCACACTCTCTCTCCATCTGAAACTGGATGTCAGGAAAATGAAACACAGCTGTGTGTCAGTGTTTGTTGAGCTGTGTGAGTAAGTTGAGTTTTCGTGCTGTCATTAAATTTTGTTTGATATGCATCAAGATTATATTGAGCATGTTCAGTGAAAATTGGCACACACGTCTGAATCGTTGGCTATTACATGTACGCACTTGTCCGAATGTTGGTGCATATATTGTTCTCAACAACCCGAACAACTGTTGAATTGGCATCCATTAGCTCTACTCAATATCTACTGCATACATAGGGCCCTATAAAATCCGTTTTATTTTTTCCCAAATTCCGTTTTATTTTTTCCCAAATTCCGTTTTCTCCGTTTTAATTTTTGGCAATTATATTTTTTACCCTTTACTTTTATTTTAGTCATAAAAAGAGTGTGCCTTTTAATGTTAATGATTAAAATGTAAATGATTTGGGGGAAAACTGGATAACAGAATTACTTAATGACTATAAAAGATGCATTTACACACGCACATACACACGCGCGCTCACGCGCACACACAACTCAATTCAATGTATTGGTTTTTTTAGTGTTGTTGCAGGAGGCTACAACAAGGTGTCAACGCAGTGGTGCCTTCAGAAGTGCCTTAAACACATCAATCCAGCGGAACGCGATCCATATTTTATACACAATCGCTTGACATGCATATAACTTTACAAACATACACAGGATAGTGATCTGACTTAGGACAGCATGAGCATGCAGCTCTTTGGACGTGCGAGCGAAAGAGAGACAGAGAGCGGCGCCATGATGCAGATGATTATATTTTAAATGCGAGGGATAGTTAGTTTGTCTCAGCTCGCTTGAAATGCATAAAACTGAACAAATACATGAGGATTTGTGTTCGCACTTCGGACAGATGCATGAGCGCGTGCACATGAGAGAGGTACAGTGAGACAGACATGGATGAGAGAGTGCATGTATCTTTGCGCTCACCGTGAACAGAGTGTTGACTAAACTTCCAAACTAACAGTTCTCCGGTCACATAAAAGTCATGTGAGACCTGCTCGGAACTAAGTGCTTAGCGTCGAATTTCTTCGCTGACGTGCGAGTCGTGGAGAGCCGCTTTGCCATGGTTTCAGTGTTTTGGAGGAGGTCTGAAACGACGGGAGGGGGCGTGTCGCCCATATTTACTCCCCCGGTCTGCATTTCCCCCAGACATACGTTCGTCTCCCACACAAAAACATAATTTTATTCAAAATATGTAAAATTCCGCGAAATTACGCGTTTATACTAGATTCCGTGTAAATTAGCCAATTCCGCGATTCCGTCCGCGATTCCGTGATCGCGGAAATTATAGGGCCCTACATACATTGTCTGATTTCAATTTAACTTGGTGAATATGTTTGGTCATGCGGTCTGATCACTTGGTTTGTCTGTTGGGAGTCATGGCCATAGCGCCACCAACTGGCAGCAGTAAGTGTGTCTTTTACAACATACTTTAAAATAAAATCAACTTTTCTTTACCCAACTCACTTCAAGCGTGGTCTGGTTTAATGCCATATTCAAGTATTGAAGGTGAGTTTGACATTCCTCCTCCATCCTCACAGCCTCCGCTCTTTATGAGAGATTGGAATACATTGCACATGTGTTGTGTGTTAGGATAGTCATTCATACTGTATCTGGATTATAAAATGACATCTGAACTTTGCATATGATCACACTCCTGCGTGATGCTCGTAACCTTTGAATATTTGCATGATGTAGGTTAGATCGCTGTGACACACCTCTTTATCTACAGACTTTGTTGTGGTTGGACGAGATGAGAGTTATTTGCATGTCCTGGAACATGAACGATCAGTTTGATTGTATTCACTTCAGTTTGTCGTGTTAGGAGCATGTTTTGTAATTTTCAACTGTTTCATGTCTGTAAAATGAAGCTGAATGAACCAAATAAAAAGCTCAGCTTGATATTTACAACATCGCTTCATTTTCTATCATCAATGTCATCTGTGATGATAAGTTGAGTGTATCTATTCTAAGAGCATCTCAGCAGTATTTGAATCACACAGGTGAAGCCGTCAGGTGTTTGGTTAAACAGATCATATGTTTGACTCAGTCCACAATGACTCTCATTGAGTTGTGTTGAAGGGAGGGAGGTTTTATTTTGGACTGTGCGATGGAAACTGCACAGCTGGGTCGGTTCCCCTCAATCAAAGGACATATTAATAGGCGAGTGACACATGGCGTATGTTGGCGTTCCACACAGGTTAAAGAGAGCAGGAATGCCTGACAGCTCTCCCAACATATTGTCGGGATTAGGAAGCTGGCCAACACAAATTAGATCCAACATGGTGGCAGAAAGCTCCGAGGCATCTCTAGATAGTTTGAACGGCCTAGCGTTGGGTTTTTAACAGATTTTCACAGAAGTTGGTGTCTCTGTTTGAGATGTTTGCTGTCTTATTCTGATTGTAATTTGTGCGTCTTGGCTTGCGTTCACCTCAGACCAGCGGAACAGCTGAGTAAATACACAGATGAATCCATTTCAGTATCAAAACTTGCTTCCAGGCTATGGCCAAACCAAACAGGGTGTCCTCTTGTCAGAATTGGATGATATATTTGGCAAAAGCGTACTCTATTTTTCCTCTTAAAGGAGTCGTTTATCCAAAAATTTTGTCATCCTTCATTCACCATCATGTCATTCCAAAACCCGACTGACTTTTTGTTCAAGATGAACTAGAAGCAACGTAACACAATATGACTCTTGTTCAATATGCTGTATAATCTTTCAGTGCTTTAAATGTGTCTTAAAATATATGGTTTTTTTTGTGTGTATGAGGTCTGAGACGTGGTTTTTATAATGCACATTGAGAGCTGTTGGGATGGAAAGTGATGTTTTTGGTTAATAATGATTTCATTTTGGTTCTTTTTTTGCATTAATACAGAGTTGTTCAGTATATTAAGTGTGTGAGTATCACCTGACTGCTGCATGTGCTACAAATCCATCCATCACAGTAGATGATGACAGAATCTGTGTACTGTCTCTTTAAATGCTTTGTATTGTATTTCTTACCCTTCATAAATCTCTCGGGTAAGGGAGTGAATGGCTTTGATATTTATAACACCTAACATGGAAAATAACTGAGCTATAATTGCTAATCATTTTCCTGGAAGACACAGAGAGGTGAGGAGGGGAGCGGGTCATCTCTTCATTTGAGATTCACAACACCTCCAACTCCAACATACAATATCACATTGTGTAGAGATATTTATTTTAAAAGGGAAATTGAGCAAGAATATTATATCAACAATCCCAATAGGGTTTAATGGGTGGAGAGATGTAGTGTTGAACTGCTGCTGCAGGTGACACATACATTATAGATTAGATAGGCATTATAGATTATAAAGGCATTATAGGTTATATAGACATTATATATTACATTAGACATTATAGATTATATAGATTACATTAGGCATTATAGATTATATTAGGCATTATAGATTATATATTGTAGATTACATTACGGATTATATATTACATCAGACATTATAGATTATATAGGCATTATAGATTACATTAGGCATTATAGATTATAACGGCATTATAGATTACATTATGCATTATAGATTATAACGGCATTATAGATTATATAGGCATTATAGATTATATAGGCATTTAGATTATAAAGGCATTATAGATTACATTAGACATTATAGATTATGTAGGCATTATAGATTATATTAGACATTATAGATTATATAGACATTATAGATTACATTAGGCATTATAGATTATATTAGGCATTATAGATTATATAGGTATTATAGATTATATATTGTAGATTACATTACGGATTATATATTACATTAGACATTATAGATTTTATAGGCATTATAGATTACATTAGGCATTATAGATTATAACGGCATTATAGATCACATTAGGCATTATAGATTATATAGGCATTTAGATTATAAAGGCATTATAGATTACATTAGACATTATAGATTATGTAGGCATTATAGATTATATTAGACATTATAGATTATATAGACATTATAGATTGCATTAGGCATTATAGATTATATAGACATTATAGATTGCATTAGGCATTATAGATTATATAGGCATTATAGATTACATAGGCATTATAGATTACATTAGGCATTATAGATTATAACGGCATTATAGATTACATTAGGCATTATAGATTATATAGGCATTATAGATTAGATTAGACATTTAGATTATAAAGGCATTATAGATTACATTAGACATTATAGATTATGTAGGCATTATAGATTACATTAGGCATTATAGATTATGTAGGCATTATATATTATATTAGACATTATAGATTATATAGACATTATATATTACATTAAGCATTATAGATAATGTAGGCATTATATATTATATTAGACATTATAGATAATATAGACATTATAGATTACATTAAGCATTATAGATTATGTAGGCATTATAGATTATATAGACATTATATATTACATTAGACATTATAGATTATATAGATTACATTAGGCATTATAGATTATATTAGGCATTATAGATTATATTAGGCATTATAGATTATATATTGTAGATTACATTACGGATTATATATTACATTAGACATTATAGATTATATAGGCATTATAGATTACATTAGGCATTATAGATTATAACGGCATTATAGATTACATTATGCATTATAGATTATAACGGCATTATAGATTATAACGGCATTATAGATTATATAGGCATTTAGATTATAAAGGCATTATAGATTACATTAGACATTATAGATTATGTAGGCATTATAGATTATATTAGACATTATAGATTATATAGACATTATAGATTACATTAGGCATTATAGATTATATTAGGCATTATAGATTATATAGGCATTATAGATTATATATTGTAGATTACATAACGGATTATATATTACATTAGACATTATATATTTTATAGGCATTATAGATTACATTAGGCATTATAGATTATAACGGCATTATAGATTACATTAGGCATTATAGATTATATAGGCATTTAGATTATAAAGGCATTATAGATTACATTAGACATTATAGATTATGTAGGCATTATAGATTAGATTAGACATTTAGATTATATAGACATTATAGATTGCATTAGGCATTATAGATTATATAGACATTATAGATTGCATTAGGCATTATAGATTATATAGGCATTATAGATTACATAGGCATTATAGATTACATTAGGCATTATAGATTATAACGGCATTATAGATTACATTAGGCATTATAGATTATATAGGCATTATAGATTAGATTAGACATTTAGATTATAAAGGCATTATAGATTACATTAGACATTATAGATTATGTAGGCATTATAGATTACATTAGGCATTATAGATTATGTAGGCATTATATATTATATTAGACATTATAGATTATATAGACATTATATATTACATTAAGCATTATAGATAATGTAGGCATTATATATAATATTAGACATTATAGATAATATAGACATTATAGATTACATTAAGCATTATAGATTATGTAGGCATTATAGATTATATAGACATTATATATTACATTAGACATTATATATTACATTAGACATTATAGATTATATAGATTACATTAGGCATTATAGATTATATTAGGCATTATAGATTATATTAGGCATTATAGATTATATATTGTAGATTACATTACGGATTATATATTACATTAGACATTATAGATTATATAGGCATTATAGATTACATTAGGCATTATAGATTATAACGGCATTATAGATTACATTATGCATTATAGATTATAACGGCATTATAGATTATATAGGCATTTAGATTATAAAGGCATTATAGATTACATTAGACATTATAGATTATGTAGGCATTATAGATTATATTAGACATTATAGATTATATAGACATTATAGATTACATTAGGCATTATAGATTATATTAGGCATTATAGATTATATAGGCATTATAGATTATATATTGTAGATTACATAACGGATTATATATTACATTAGACATTATAGATTTTATAGGCATTATAGATTACATTAGGCATTATAGATTATAACGGCATTATAGATTACATTAGGCATTATAGATTATATAGGCATTTAGATTATAAAGGCATTATAGATTACATTAGACATTATAGATTATGTAGGCATTATAGATTAGATTAGACATTTAGATTATAAAGGCATTATAGATTACATTAGACATTATAGATTATGTAGGCATTATAGATTACATTAGGCATTATAGATTATGTAGGCATTATATATTATATTAGACATTATAGATTATATAGACATTATAGATTACATTAAGCATTATAGATAATGTAGGCATTATATATTATATTAGACATTATAGATAATATAGACATTATAGATTACATTAAGCATTATAGATTATGTAGGCATTATAGATTATATAGACATTATATATTACATTAGACATTATATATTACATTAGACATTATATATTACATTAGACATTATAGATTATATAGATTACATTAGGCATTATAGATTATATTAGGCATTATAGATTATATTAGGCATTATAGATTATATATTGTAGATTACATTACGGATTATATATTACATTAGACATTATAGATTATATAGGCATTATAGATTACATTAGGCATTATAGATTATAACGGCATTATAGATTACATTATGCATTATAGATTATAACGGCATTATAGATTATAACGGCATTATAGATTATATAGGCATTTAGATTATAAAGGCATTATAGATTACATTAGACATTATAGATTATGTAGGCATTATAGATTATATTAGACATTATAGATTATATAGACATTATAGATTACATTAGGCATTATAGATTATATTAGGCATTATAGATTATATAGGCATTATAGATTATACATTGTAGATTACATTACGGATTATATATTACATTAGACATTATAGATTTTATAGGCATTATAGATTACATTAGGCATTATAGATTATAACGGCATTATAGATTACATTAGGCATTATAGATTATATAGGCATTATAGATTATATAGGCATTTAGATTATAAAGGCATTATAGATTACATTAGACATTATAGATTATGTAGGCATTATAGATTAGATTAGACATTTAGATTATAAAGGCATTATAGATTACATTAGACATTATAGATTATGTAGGCATTATAGATTACATTAGGCATTATAGATTATGTAGGCATTATAGATTATATTAGACATTATAGATTATATAAACATTATAGATTATATAGGCTTTGATGTGATACATCTACTGCAGTAATGTGTAAAATGAAAGCAATGTTGTGTTAACTGTTCTTTACTCGAGTCAACTACTCTTCTGTACTGTACTGTACCTGCTAACAGCCACATTTCCTCCAGACAAAATCATTTAAAACAAATCATAGGCTGTGGATTTCTCCAGCAAATCTCCTGTGGAAGACAAATGAGAGTGATGCTTTGGAGTAATGTTTGAGAAATTCTGTCTTGCTTGTGTTTGTTTATAGGATTAGGATCTGTACAGTTTGTATGAACAGTTGTTTTTGCGGCATTCACCTGCTCGAGTCAGGGAACCGTGTGTTACTGTAGTTCACATGTGTTTCATAAAGATCAGCTTCAATTAACGTTAGTTCTGTTCTTCAGCATTAGACTTTAGACTGCAGGAAATTAGAGGATCAAACTCAAGGTTTTTGTGCTTTCATGGTTTTTCATGCTCTCTGAAGTAAATGGTGTGGCCTTACATGATATTGGATGAGATTTTTTAACTTGGTACTAAAATGTAAATTAATTCACTTAACATTCATCTCCAACATTACGCAAAAATATCTGCCTTTTGTATATATTTTTTAAATGACTTTGATATTCATAATTAAACTTTGCAAGACTACTATGTTCAGTTGCTGTGGTTTTGAATTTCGCTGGCATTACTTAAAACTACTAAATGCGTGCTTTGTTAAGAGTCTGATGAAGATCGTATTTGGTCTTGAGATTCATCATCGGTTCAGTCCAGCAGACC
The DNA here is from genome assembly GCF_027580225.2 of Misgurnus anguillicaudatus. Classification (NCBI taxonomy): domain Eukaryota; kingdom Metazoa; phylum Chordata; class Actinopteri; order Cypriniformes; family Cobitidae; genus Misgurnus; species Misgurnus anguillicaudatus. The sequence continues at coordinate 40,788,831 of NC_073348.2, read as the reverse complement.
TTTAGGCTCAAATGTAAAATGAGTGAAACTCCAAGAGCTTTCAAAACAAGTGCATGGATTTAATAACACATACCTGGAAATCTTACAGCATGGAAAATCCCTCTGCACCGGCCGGCCACACCCGACGTCCGAGCTTTTTACTGCAGAGAAATAACACTTATAACATTAATAATGAAAAACGTTTCTCTGACGTTCACACCCGACAGTGGCAGAATTTTACAGTACTACACAAATACAGTCATCAATCACTCCAACCGGTCAGTCATATACAGACGCCGGCACCGCTCACTCTGGTGAGGTACTGTTGTTATTCTAGGCAGAGGTTTGGAGGCGATCCAGCAGGGCTTTACCGGTGTAACTGCACTGTTTGTGTAAGATCACATGAAAACATGGGAAGAATATGAAGTTGTCCTGCTGTCCAGAAAGCTGCTGTAGGTTTGACTCTTCCCTGTTTATTACCCGTTGCTTAAAGGTGCCGTAGCATGAAAAAACTGTATTTTATCTAGACATAGATGAATAATAAGAGCTCTGTACATGTTAATGACATATCGTGAGCCTCAAACACGATTGTTTCCTGCTTCTTATCTAAACTTTGTGCATGCAAAAGTTAGCTCTATATCGTCGCTGCCCGATGAAACTCACGTATGTCCAAAACGGTTACTTTTCAGGAAGTGAAAAAAACACCGTATATCAAAAGCAGTTGAATGTAGCGTTGTCATACTTGGTACGGCATATTTACATGTAACCATATTCTTGCCAGTGTCATGATATAATCCATATTTGACCAAAATTGAGTTTAAATGGACATGCGTGCATATTTTACAGTAACTGTGATCGATATGCGTTCTTCCGATCATTAATTAGAATGGCCAAGTCGCGTTTCGTATTGACAGATGAATACGCTCAGTTTATTAAATAGCCTACGTCTTAGTTAAATACGCTTACTTTATTTAATATTAATTATAAGTGTATTAAATGTCTCTTGCAAGCTATGAAGGGACAATGAATCAATACACTGACAAAGTCCCTGCAACACCAGCTCAACCGAACAATGCCAAAGCACCACAACGTAGAAAACAGCTGCGCGTTTAATAAATGATTACAATGAATTTCATTACATATGTACAAGAAAACACACCATCAGCATACAACGCAACATATGTGACCCTGGACCACAAAACCAGTCTTAAGCATCGCTTGATTTTTCAGAACATTTTAACCAAATGCTTTCACAAAGTGGTGGGGACATCCCCAGCGTATAACACCAATGCTAGACAGATACTTTGTTTGCACAGTCCTACCGTAATTAAGTAACTCATAGATGTTAGTCTGGCGTCCGGGGGAATTGTTTACCTCGAAGGAAAGTCATTGTCATGTTTATTCGGCTATATCCAGTGCTGAGCTTCGATGAAACTTTACGAGACCGGCGAGATGCTTCACAGGCGGAAGATATGCGGTGTGATTGACAGCTTTGACACCAAACGGGTACGTGAAAATCAGATGACATGATTTCACAAGTTTTCATTGGCTATTTAGGTATGTGACGCATACTGTATATGGAAATGAACCTGGACATTCAATCTGTCGAAAAATCTCAAAATCGGCAAAATGAACATACGTGAGTTTCATCGGACAGCGACGATATGCTAGTTAATGCTATATGCTAGTTAATGCTGTATGCTAGTTAATGATATATGCTAGCGTTTAGGTTGAAGTTCTACTATTGACGTTACAGTTACTTTTGCAGGTCCATACTGAAAAAAAACACGTATTACTCAGAAACGTCCATTAACAATCTCCAAAAAATTGATTATTCCTCAAAATCTGATACAGACTCAAACATAAGATCTGTTTACATACACACAGAGCTACTGAAGGAGAAACAGCCAATCAGATCAGAGATCAACATTATTATTCATGACCCTTTCAAATAAGGTAATAATAGACCATTTCATTTTAATGGCTAATCCTAGGATTGTAAATGGAGATGAAAAACTGACTCTGGATCATTTTTGCACTTAATAAAGCCACAAACCTTCAATTTAACAGATTATTATAATGCATTCTTTGGCACCTTTAAGATTAGTGAGCTCAATTCCTTAAACTTGTTAAACTTCAAAATGATTTGTTAGCTTTTGTGCTATTGGCATGAATGAAAGTGTTTCATAATCAGACATGCAATTTTATTTTTTGATAATGATATGGGTAAAAAACAAAGTCACATCTGTCATAGAGACTGAAGCACAGAGTCCTTTTGAAATTATCTGTAATTCATCTCTTACAGTCATTTTTTGTGATCCAGCATCATTCTGTTGGTCCTGTAGATGTAACAGTGTTTATGATTAGGATAAACTGGTGGCACGGGTCATTTGATCCCTAAATCTCTGCTCTTCTGGATTTGGGAGCGCTGTCACATGTTTTGTTTTTCTAAGTGCTTCTTTGGCCTTTGCCTGTCCAGATATTGACACTGGACCCGTGCGGTAATCAGAGAGGCTTTGGCGAGTCTTTGAACCTCTGTTATTTTGGATGAAGATCTTCATTGCTATGAACACAAGCCCATCATGAGAGAGGAGGGGTGATGGAGCAGGTCAGGAAGGGTTACGCCGGTTTGACATCCGAGCCCCAGAGAACGTTGAGCCGTAGAACCCTCCATCTCATCGTGGAGACCCTCTTAGATCTCGGTTCTCAGAAACATAAATTGTCTGGAGGCATATATTCCACTTCCAAAGAGGCCATGGAGTCTGGGTTAAAATCCTTGTTGGACCTGATGCACACATTGTGTCATGGTAAATAAATGAAAAACAGTCTGGGGGGAGAGTTACAGGAAAAACAAAGCGCGTGGGTACGAGAGACTCGACCGAAGGTGCCAGAGCAGAACTCTTATAAAGAGAGTTTGTGTTTTTCCCCTTCACGTGTCTTAAATCTCTCCGCTGCCGCCCAGTTTATGTCTGCAGTGGCACTAATTAACAGTGGAAAATGAATTTTAAATATTATTGAACTTTAATGGACAGCTTCAGCATGCTAAAGTGTTCCAGCTGTGTTTTTTTTAAGGATTTAACACTAGCCAAGTAGTTACCACCTTGTCTGGAGTTCACAAGTTATTTTTAGTTTTTCTCTAGTTAGGTTTTAGTTTTGATTGTTGTCTGCGTTTATCCAAAAAGTTTTTTTTTTTACATTGATTTAAATTAAACCTTAGGTATCTGTACAGTATATGCAGGGTTGGGGAGGAACGGATTACAAGTAACAGGATTACGTAATAATCAGGATACAAAAACTTGTAACTGTAAATAAGGGGCGATAACATATCGCGTCTGTTGTATGCTCAAGTTTGTTATTTCAAATGTAGCCGCATGGTATGCACGCTCATAATGAAAGCAACGTGGCATGCACGCGGTGCGAAGCGCTTGTTTTTTTCCAGGCATGTCCGCACCGCGTCAAGTCAAAAACTTCTCAACTTTTCGGAATGCCGCAAGCGCACCACAGGTCATGTGACAAAAAAACTATGCGTGGACGGCCACTAACAATGCTTTCACTTAAAACTAAATAAATCAGTACAGGGTTCCCACGGGTCCTTTAAATCCTTGAAAGTTTGTGAATCATCCAAAATGTTGATGTCTTTCTTTGTTCAGTCGAGAAGAAAATAAGTTTTTTAGGAAAACATTCCAGGATTGTTCTAATAGACTTTATTGGACCCCAACAGTTTAAAGTTTAAATGCAGCTTAAAATTGCAGTTTCAACACAGCTTCAAAGTGCTCTAAACGCAGGGTCTTATCTAGCAAAACTATTATCATTTTTGGCAAGAAAAATAAAAAATATGCACTTTAAAAACACAACTTCTCGTCTTGCACCAGTCGTGTGACGTGCCAGCGCAGCCTGTTTTGGTAAAAATTGGACCAAAATAGGATAATAAAATCATAGGACATTTAAAGACGGAGTCCACGATGTTTGAAAGCCAATGTTGATATTTGAAATCACCTAAACAAACACGCCCCTACCCCAATAGAATCTGGACCTTCTGTTGATAGACCCGCCCCACACATACGCAACCCGGCCAGGCTGTCGGTTAATAGACACATTCCTTACTGCTGATTGACTATAAGTGTGTTTTGGTAGTCGGCCCGTCTCCTTTTCCAAAGCGTTTTTAAAACATTGTGGACTCCGCCTTTAAAAGATGACTTTGGCTAAGTAAATATGTTTTATGAGTTACTGAAGACTAATGAAGTAATTTGTAACTGTAACAGAATATTTGTTAAAAGTAATATTGGTGATATTGGTGGCACATTTATTGTCAGCGTTTGGCTCTTTGATTTGGTTTATCTGAGGTCAGTCCTAAACGCTGAGATGGAAATCTGTATTGATTGATGGGGTGAAGCAGAACCACGAGACCACAGATTGGTGATGATGAGAATCCATGAGGGACTGACACGCGTGTGGATGACGTTTGTCCGGTGGCTCATGATACTGGTCAAGAGATCCAAGAATGAATATTTTCTCAGTAAATTGCTTTAGCATGTCCTCTTACCTTCTCAAATCTCATTTGATAGCTGTGTTTGAAGTTTAATACCATCTGTTGTATCGCCCGTTCAGTTTGATCCCATGTAGAGAAATAAAATAAACTAAATTCAAACAGACCTTCGGCAGGAGAAGAACAGGAATATGTTAGGACAGAAAAAATGATTACAGATATAGGGACTTTTAAAGACACATCAATTTGAAATGTTTTATATCATTTTTCATGCAGATTTAATGAAAAATCAACCTGATCTTTAAATGCTTTTTGAGTGAGGGTTAAATCTGGGTGTGATAGGGTGAATGTGTGTGGTTTGTGGACACATCTTTACTGTGTGTTTTTATAGAAGCAGTCTGATCGTAATGAAAACCAGCTGTTGCTTTCTAAACACTATTAACCCTGCTAATTGGTGTATGTTGATCTTGGGTTTCTAGCTCTGTGATGTCACACTTGTGTGTTTCATGTCTGTTACTGGAGAGGAGAACTCACCAATGCTGATATTTAAATGATAGAATTAACAAATACCACAAACCAGTATGTACAGTAAATAATGTAAAGAGAGATTCCAAAGTATAAAATGTATTCCTGACAGGGAATGAGGGTAACACGCAGAGAGAGAGAGAGAGACCTTCTCATAATCTAAAGAACAGAACAGGTTCCTCATAAGTTAAAGGTTCTTATAGAACCAAAATGTTTTTTTCTATGGCATCGTGAAGCACTTTTATTTTTAAGAGTGTGTCCGTCTGTCTGTCCAGTGAGAGTAACGCACAGATCACTATGAGTCTAGAGGTTTTGGTTTGGCCAGGTGGTCAGCCGTCTTTCAGGGTCTAGTGCTTCTTTAGTTTTTATGACTCTGTCTGTCTCACTCATGAGCAGTTTCCTTGTTCTTTGATCCTGATGGATTCTTTTTGGAATAAGAAAAATATTTTTACTCTACTGTGATCTTGAAGTGTGACGACACTTTGAAAAATTACACCCCTGGTCTTAAAGACGTCCAGATTGTAATTTTTCGGTTTAGGGAATTGCCCAGTTGTGATGTAATCTTATCAGAATAAAGCTCCATGTAGTGATAAAATCTTACACAAAATTAAATGATTTATATCATGATTTATACAGCAGAGACTGATATCTGTTCTTAGAGACAGAAAGAAAAATCAGATCCTCATTACAAATAATAAAATGCAACTAACTAAGCATTCTTCATATGTAGTAATCCCATAATATTTTCCTGATATCTATAAAAAGTTTATCATTCTCATTATATCTACTGTATGCATGTCTGCATTGTATGCATGTGTGTTAACATGCATGTTTGTGTGCATGCACGTGTGTGTATAAGTGCATGTATGTTTGTGTGCATGGCATGCACGTGTGTGTGTAGAAGTGCACATACAGTATGTTTGTGTGCATGCACATGTGTGTGTAAACTCAACAGCTAATCTGTGCGTTTGCAGTTGTTCATCTCTCAGTGAATGACACGATGACTCTCTCTACTGTAAGTGCTTACATTGGGATGCATCTGAAGGCCTATAAATAAACTCTCATCTCTCTGATGTCAAATAAACAGGCTGACTGAAGGAGGTTTGTTTTGATAGTGGCGGCAGACAGCACAAGTGTTGATGTTAGCAGTTTCCGTAAATCTCTGAATACATCAAGTACTTTATTTAAATAACCTCACACGTCCGTGACCTCTACGGGTTTGACTGACAGTCGTGTGTTTGCCGTAGCGCTGTTGTTTCCCCTCGACTCGATATGAAGCATTGATGGCAGTTTAGTTACCTGTCAGTCTGAACACCTTTGGTCCTGTTTGGTCTGCGGTGCTCTGAAAGTGTTTGAATGAAAGGGATTTAGTCGTAATCCTCTCTCGATCGCAGTACAATCACAGTGTCTGCAGTTTAAGCCCAGGCAGATAATGTTTCCACAGCACACCTGAGACTCAGCGCACCTGAGATAGCAGAAAAGCCTGTTATATATGAGTACAAAACCAACTACAATGACGTACACCACACAATCAGGTACTAATTGCCTCTCTTTGGTGAAGTATTTTGGGTTGCAGATTCTGTGTACTCGTCAATACAACTGCTTAAAACTTCAGTGCATGCAACTGCGTCTGACAACATTGCACAACATTGTGTAAAGCGCCGTTCACATTATAACAATAACTAGACTGTTAACTATAACGTTAACTATGTTGGCGACCACATCACAAGACGATTACAATAACTTAATTCGCTCACATGCACGGTACTCACACAAATCATTTACCTTTAATGGAATAAACTAATATTGCATATTTGCTGTAAAAAACGTTTGCAATTGTTTACATGTCAATAAATATGTAAATATGCTGTTTTTGTTGCATTTACACAGCGGGTGACCAGGAACACACTGGATTTGCATAACTAAACAGTGAATCTAGTAGTTTGTGTAATCTAATATCTTAACTCATATGTTATGTACCTCAGCAATGAATGAGCTTCTCCACACTTTCATCTGTCCTTTCAAATGCCCGTGCACTTGAAGTTCAAATAGATTTGATTGGCTGTCAATGGTTTATCGTTCATCGGTTGAAAAGAAATCAAAATGCAATCAAAATAAATTGACTTTACCAGAACAGACCTTAAATAGTAGCCAATCTGATTGGAGACATCTGATACTGTCTCGTTTATACAGGCGCTGCGGTGATCTAAAACCATCACAATGAGGTCAAACAATCGCGATTATTTAATCATTGTGACACACCTTATTCTCTTTAATATAAAACTGTTTTTAAACCTATAGTTATTGTTATAATGTGAACTGTCTTTAAGACTTCACACTTCTGCAGAACTGTGTTTATATGATGTTTGTGTAGTCTGCATACACGGCTGCAATCTGCATCACTGCTTTTGTGTAATCTGTAGATAAAAGGATTTGGTTCATTAGTTGTTGGTATTTGGGATGTGAATAGTCATTTGGACTAATTTTGAATGGCCATTGGGCTGATTTTGTTAGGTGGATCTGGCAACCCTTACAGGACATAAAGAAAAAGTGCGAAAGAACGCTGGTTAATGAAGGTTTAATTTCATCCCTTAATATAAATGAGTTTGTATTCATTTAATTGTTGTTGGGTTTTCAAAAAACTATAATGAACTACAAACTTATCATTTGTTTTATTATATGTATTCGAAAAATGTTATTTGGTTAATCCGATTAGCTAATTAATCGAAAAATTAACCGCCTGATTAATCGAATATGAAAATAATCGTTAGTTGCAGCCCTAACTTACATCAATGTAAGTTAATGTTTATAAATGTTATTGCAGTAATGATTTGTTGTTTCTTTTGGCAATATGATAATGAAAATGAATTCAAGTTTGTTTGTAATATTGATAGAGTGGAAAAATTATGCTGTTATGAAATAAAATGAAATGCTTTGTTTGGAGATTTTAAATGTTTGGACGTTCTTCAGATGAATAGGGTTAGGATTGATCATACTGGGGATGTTTTTTAAGGAGCCATAGAAATAAAAGCATTGACATTAGACAGTTCTTCAGCGTTGGTTGTTGTGTGTTTGTTTGTACTTTGTATAGGTCACTGACGGCTCTTTGAATGCACCTGTAGAGTCTTTAACGTTTGTGTCATCGTGTTGGATTAGCTGGAGATATCAAGTGTAAGGTGCTTTTGTTCGAAAGCATTTCCCCATTATTCAAGCGGAGGGTCCGGTTACACGTAAAACACCCCACAATCTCACACCTCTTTTGTGGAGAAGCCCGACTCCACTCAGGTGGGCCGTCAAAAGAATCTTTCATCACCTGAAGGTCCGATGGTGGCGTTTAAAACACGAGATCTGTGATCTATGAATTAGACGGTGATTGTGCGAAAATGCTTCGCTTTTGTCCAGCGCTCTGGTGGTGTCTGATAGCAGGCGGGCGATCTGTGATCAGATCTCTGTAGTGACAGACAGCAGTTTCGGCAAAACGAGGCTAATTTGCAGGAGATTTGAGATACGGCCGAACTTTAGCTCAAAGGCGAGTATAGGTGGAGACAGACGAGCTGACAGTTTGATTACATTCTGGCTTTGTTCTGTGAAATCACAGTTGCTGGAGATGCAGCCAAACTCTGAACAGCTGTGGAATTGTCCTGCGATCTCCTCTTACAGCGCCTGTCGAGCCTCAGACGCACACATGCGTACACGCACATAAAGCTTTGTATGTATAGCATGTGTGTATTTGATACAGAAGAATAAGTCTTTGTTATAATCACAGAAGGGTCATCTGCTGGCTCCTTCACGTTCCCCTCCATTTGTCCTCTTTATGGACTAAAAGTTTCAGGTTTTTACTGCTCTGATTGGATGCAGAGGAAAATTGGATGCGTGTTTGGAAACTCTTATGGCCTTTAACAAATATTCTATTGTTTCGTTTGTCCTCATGTTGGCTGTCCAATCGTAAACATTTTAATTGTAGGCAGTATATATACAGAAATGGCAGTGGGTTTTGAGTTTTAGTGTCCTCTAGGGGAGAATGATACTGGATTTGTTTCTAAAGAGACTCACTGATAGGTCAATGTTATATTACATTTAACTTGAATGTTTAAGAGATATTTTACTTAAAAATGAAAATTATGATCATTTACTGACTCTGTAGACTCTTGTTTTAAGTACAAATATCGAAGAATTCTTTGTGTGAATTTGTGCAAAAAAAAAAAATTCAAAAAATATCTGCCAATGAGATCACTGCAAAAAATTATTTTCAAGAAACAAAATGTCTTAGTATTTTTGTCTTGTTTTCAGTAAAAATATCGAAAATTCTTAAATTAAGATGCCTTTTCTAGATGAGCAAAACAAAGAACAGACCAAAAATAAAAAATTTAAGTGATTTTGTGCATAAAACAAGCAAAAAAACTGCCAATGGGGTAAGCAAAAAAATCTTGAACATTTTTCTTAAACACTAAATTCAAGAAAAATTTACTTACCCCATTGGCAGATTTTTTTGCTTGTTTTATGCACAAAAATCAATCTTTGCTTATCAAGAAGAAACATCTTAATTTAAGATTTTTTTGATATTTTTACTGAAAAACAGAACACAAATACTAAGAATTTTTTTCTTGAAAATCATTTTTTGCAGTGATAAGAACAAATATCTTGAAATAAGTAGGCTAAACTTATTTTCTAAAACACTTAATCTAAAAAAAATCTAGAATTTTTTTACCCTATTGTAAAAAATGCTTCAATCTCAAATTCACTTAAATTTTATGTGTGTTGTCTAAAAACAAGACTTATTTTCTTAGGACTTTTTGCTCATCAAGAAAATGCATCTTGATTAAAGAATTTTTAGATATTTGTACTTGACAATGAAGTCCAACCATATATAAAAATAAAGGGTATCCCGCACACTATTAACTTGCAAAAGATGAAAATATTTATTGCGATGTTTCGATCACAAGATCTTCCTCAGGCACAAAGTAGATATTTGTAATTAAAACAAGACTAAAATACTAAGTAAGAAAGTCATTTTGATGAAATAGAGATTACGTGTTTGTTACATTACGTAAATGATAAAGTAGAGTTTGTTACATTTTTGGTTTCAAATGTTGTTGATGAATTTGATGTAATATAATATAATGGAGTTTTAGAGGACCTTGAGGATGTGGGTCTTTCTCTCTCTCTCTCTCTCTCTCTCTCTCTCTCTCTCTCTCATGTGTTCTCTATTAGTTCCAGCATACCATCCAGCCAGACCAGTGGCAAATCCTACATAAAATCTTCATCCGTCTGTGTGCCACCCGTTCCAGATAATGCAGAGAATGTAAGATTGAACACGGACACACGGCATTCCTGAATCCATCAGTCGGATCAGATGTTAGATGCGTGTTAGAAGAATGTCAGCCAAAGTTGTTTATCAAAGCAAAAACATCTACTTCTGATGATTATTTTCAAACTTGTGTCTAGAGGAGACGTTTAGTGTTGTGTACTGATGAGCTGTTGAAAACTAAAGAGTTCATGATAGATTGATAGATCCAGTTGACAAAAGAAGACGTTTGCACGGTAAATTACCTCTGAAAGAAGTCAAGTTCAGATGAAAAGACTTCAAACATTTAGATCTCAGGACTCAACCTACAGCTGAGGAATATTATACACCTATCCCTTACGAAAATTAACCATGGTTTAACTACAGTTAAAACAAAAAAAACATGGTTATTGTAGTAAAACCATGGTAACCACAAAATAACCATGGTTCCCTTTCGAGGGAACTTCAACGCTTCTCAGGGAACAAGGTTGCATACACTCAATACGTATTGACTATGGTTAGTGTAGTAAAACCATGGTTTTGCCGATAGTGATTAATACACCAAAAAACCATGGTTACTACACTTTTACCACAATAAAACCATGGTTAATTTTCGTAAAGGATATACTTAATCCAAATGACTTTCTTTCTTTAAACAATGAAGGTGTTTATCATACAGTACAGTATGTGTGTTTCATACAATAACATTAGATTGAGAGGAAAGCCTCTTATACTTGTGAGCAGACACATATTGAGGTGTTTCTGTGAGAGGGTTTAGTTCATATTGCGTTATCTTCAAATAATATTTGTGTGACTTACTCGCATCAGGTGACCTGAACATGCAAATACACTGTTTCCATTGCAGTTTTGTGAAATACATCCGAATTGCCTGAAAAACACCTCATGCGAGGGTAAAAACTCTTTTGCAATATATGGGAGTTTTTGTGAAATTGACGTGTTTCCATTTTCAATTCGCAATGTCAATTTGCTCCATTGTAAAGTTAATGGAAACGTAGCTAGTATGCAATTTGTGATTTAACAAACAATCATTCAGTTAGATGTAAGTGAGAGTGACATAAAGATGTTTCTCTTTTCTGACTAAAGCTTTGAATGTACAATATTTCTTTAAGTGTAAAGTGTGTTTATGTGTGAGTGAGTTGAAGCGGTGAACACCGGATGTTAGATTGACATCATTAGTTGTGATTGTCAGTAATCAGTGCTCACAGGACTTGATGTCGCTGTAATTTAAGGCCGATTGTATAATTGCAGGCTTCTGGTCCTGCATGACTCTGCGGTTTCACGCCACTTTCATTCCTCACGGGATACGAGAGCTTTTACAGCAGCCTAAAGCTACAAACACATGTCGAGCTGATCGCTGTCCGTGAGGAGAAGTAAAGCATCAGGTGACCTTCTGCTCTCATACCAAACATCTGAGGATTCTGGGATGTTGCTCATTTGTCTTAAGTGGAGCGAAGCTTCATGTAAGAGCTTCATATTATCTGTGGCTGCTATCAGTTTCACTGACAGGGTTTGTCATTTTTAGTTATGGTGAGATGTGATCGGTTAATGATTCGTTTTTCAGCTGATGTGGTTTGATGATCAGGAGGTTACATACTTTCACCAGACGTCAGTAATAAAAACCTAATTACCATATACATTACCACTGCACAGCCAAACAAGATCAAGTTGATTTTTTGAGTCTGTTTGTCTGGTTTATGAATCTCTCTCTAAAGCAAGAAACAGTCTTGGTGTGTAGATATTAAACTTGATATTTATCTATAAAGTGGCATAAAGAGAAATTAGGATTCCATGCATATTGACTCGATGCACCTTTAGAGGAAAAACGTTTCTGATCGTGTGTGCATGCATGTTTGTGTGCGTGCGTGTTTGTGTGTGTGTGTGTGCTTATAAATGTGTGTTTGTGTGTGTTCCACGTGCATGTGTGTTTATGTATGTGTGTTTGCTTTAACCATTGAATCTTTTTTTTGGAAATGTCATAATGTAGGAATACCAACATGTGTGTGAAAAAATTGTAAGTTTGTAAGAGTGTGTGTGTGCGTGCGTGTGTGTGTGTGTGTGTGTTGCTTGCATGCCTCTTAATGATAACCATGTGATGTTGAACCTGCTGTGAATGGAGCGTTCAGTGTTCATGGATCAGGTGCTGCTAATTTAACTCTCCTGTGTTCAGGAAACACATCAAAGAGGTCACAGAGGTCACAGAGGTAAATGATCACAAAACACACGGAATTGCTTTGTGCGAAATCGCCTACTTTCATGCTATATAAGCATTTTAAGTGAATATATAAAATACCAGAAATCTATGAACCAGGTACCAAAAAATGCATTCCTCGTGATTTAATTGTACTTGATAAAGAATGCATATGTTAATTATGCTTGTGGTTGTTCTGATTACATCATAGGTCAAAGAATATACGGGTCACGTGACAATAAAAACATGGCGGATGCATTATGTCCAAAATGTATTCAAAATGTTTCTCATTGGTTGTCAAAGTAGTGACTCACTGTGTTTCAGAATAAATAATATAATCATTTTAAAACATTAATCTTGTATAGAAATAGAGCGATTGGAAGAATTCGGATGGATATTCATCAAACTTACATCTCTGACACTTTCCAAAGAGATCCATCTTGTTTTCACATGTCTCTGCCCACAAATATTCAGCTTTACAGTAAGTGAATGGAGTGAGATTTCAGAGATAGATTGCATTTCCAAGTTTTATTGACTGCGGAGGAGCTGGCGAGAGGCAGGAGGAGATGCATTAGCAGAGGCAAAAACGTTTTATATGAGAGAGGCAGTGAGAGAATCGATCGATACCACACAGCTAAAGTGAACAAGAGCAAAAGACAGGGAACAAGTAAATATTCATTGAAAACACGAGTCAGACATATCAGCCTTGTCACATTGTTAATATGTAGGGTTAGTACGTCACTTTCAAAAACACTAAACTTATTTTTTTGTACATTTAAATAGATGCTGAAGCGTACAGTTTAGACGTATTTGTAACATTTAATTGTAGCATTATTAAGTTTTTACAGCTACAAAACGTTAAACATTTACAAATCTTTTATACCACAAAGATTGCTTTATAATTTCCCTTTTAACCATTTTAGCAATAATGTTACCACCCTATCCAAAACCCTTTTAATACAAACATTTTTAAAATCCTTATTGTATTTTTTATATTATACAACATAATGGACAGAAATGTGTAGGACAATTTCTGAGTTTTTGTTGCAGGCACTAAATGAAGAAGAAAGGCACTAGCATGGTACTGTATAGACAACATCAGCTGATACAGCTAGACGATCAGTCACGTGGGTTTAATGGTTGCCACATCAGAATTTATTCGGAAAATGCATTTCAATCTCCCATTTTCACATTTACTCTTTTTCGAATAAGTCAAAAACCACCTCAAGTGAGTGTAAAAACATTTTTGCTAATGGATTTTTCATCTAAATTTGACATTTCCATCACTTGTTTTTGATGCGATACTTCAAAATGTGCATAAAATCATGGTGATGGAAACATGGCTAATGTTAAACTAGAAGTAAAGCATGTGTGTTACGTGCCTGTGCTGTATGTGAGATGCGTCATGCGTTTATCTCATAATGTTTTCAGATGTAATGTTTGTAATCGAATCATTGATTTGTTGGCACTTTGTGAAAGAAGCTTCTCACCTTCAGGAAAACATTCAGATGATTTAAATCGTGTGATTTGGAGATCTTGTTGTTTACATTTTGAAGCGGGTTTGTGAGGAGGCACATTGTGTTTGTACAGACAATGTAAACACTGTGAAATAATAAAGCAACATGACAGAAGTGTTTAAGAGCTCATCATGTGAACCTCTATAGTTCTGCTGAAGAATCAACTCTGTGATTCATGATTCATTTGTGTTTGATTCTGATTCACCAGGTTTGTTATGACTCTGAGCGTGATGTCTAGTGTTTATTCTGGGGATTGAACAGTTGTAAGTGCTTAAACAGAAAGTGAGAATGAGAGTAATTGTTGTGTATTGTAAACATCTGATGCTTGATGAACGGTCAGCTGTCAGTTGTGTTGTGTAGTTTAGTGTTTTATGTGCTATGGTGGATGTGTGATTTGTGCTTTCTAACTTTATTTAGTAAGAGTTTCATCTCATTGTGTGTCATTTGCACATTTTGATTTGGTTTCAGTGAATCTAAAAGTAAACACAGCTGATGTGAGAATGAGTTTCAGATGTGTGCATTTGTATTGATGAAGTGATTTTAAACAGCAGATTTGAGTTTATGTTACACTGAAGTTTCTTCTCAAAGGATCAATCAAAACACGTTTTTTTTTAAAAACACTGTTTCAGTTTTTGTCTTTTCTCATTCCTGACTCAGTGTTGCTGGTCAGAACAGAAGCAATGTTTTTATAGCTCAGTGTTTATCAATAGCTTATTAATAAACCTTCTTCTGAGAGTGACGGATCCAAAAAATAACTCTGTTCACCTTTAGGATGATTTGTGAAGTGTAAGAGAAACTGGAGACAAACTTTATTGTGGTTATTTCTTCTCCTCATGGCCACATCAGAGGGACTGAATGCATTAGTGAATGTTCTCATGGCCTTCACAACACATGTGTGAGTTCAATCAGGAGATCTGCTGCAGGCCTGAACACACACACACACACACACACACACACACACACACGTACACACACACACACACATGGACACGCACACACCTGTGTTCAGCTTTTCTGTGTTTAATAAAGTCTAATAATGATGCCGAAGCAAAGGGTTAACATCAGCGTGTCTGAATGGAGGCAACAGAGAGCGTCCACTTTTCAAGCCGTCTTCCTGAAGTGTTTTTACATTTATTTTGTCTGTAGGGATTTAAAAAATGTACTTCAAATAAATCATAAAATACCACAAATCAATCTAATGTTAGAAACTTTAATGTGAAACTAAAGAGTGTTTGAAAATCCAGTCCAGATGTGACACTGGTAAGCTTGTTTGACATGTTAATTTGTATTTGATAATTTTCTATTGAAAAAAATTGGATCTTTCTCTTTCAGTTTCAATTAATTGTGCTTTATTGGCATGACAGAAAACTGTATTACCAAGGCATTTGCAGTTGGGCTGCATACAAATAGTGCAAATAAAAGTGCAAATAAAACAAAGTTTATAAAACGGCTCGTTCTGGTTCTTTATTCTGATTGGTTGAAACGCGTTCTAAGCCGTGATAAAATACCCCGGTAACCCCACGGTTCAGACCGCATTACATAAGTATCACTGCGCCACTGTTGCTGCGTACTGATTTATGAAAATAAACACCACTGTCTATAATCATATTTTTAATTTCTCTGCAATTGCACAATTATTGATATTATTGATTTCCAGATAAATGTTTTTGTTATTGTTAATGTTATTTCCAACACTAAAAACACTGTGTAGTACTGTTCATGGCTCTGAATCTCATCTCTTACAAAAGTTCTTAACAAAAATGAAATTATCTCCGCTTTTAGCTTTTTTTTTAATTTGAGAGGTTGAATTTTGAAAGCGTAGGGTCGGTTTTTTCATTTGATATTTTATTTTTATTTAAAGAAGATAATTTTTCTGTAAGGCATTAAACTAAAACTAAAACAACGCCTCTTAGCTGTTATAAAATGCACTGGTAACCCACTGCTGCTTGGGGCTTATTGCTTTTATATAGTACAAAATTAAAAGCAAAATAGTAAGTTATAAAATAAAATAAAATCTCTCTCTCTCTCTTTCTCTGAATAGGTGTCTGATCAGGGCAGGTCGACAGATTGAGAGGTTTTGAGCTGCACAGACAGACAGACAGACGGACAGAGGACAGACGCAGGTGAGTGATCTTTGGAGTATTTCTCCAGCCGCTCAAAGATCTCGAGTTTCTCCTTCATCATAAATCTGTTCTGAAGGTTTGAGATGGAAATACGGGCCGGGGTCACAGAGACAAACATTCAGAAATATCCGTCAGGGATTGCCTGTCTGTCTGAGAAACCTGAGCAAAGCTTTGTTCCCCGTGACCTGAACTCCTGTGTGATTGTGTGTGTGTGTGTGTGTGTGTTTCATCATGTCTTGTGTATCATGTGAATGTGTAAAACACCTTGAGTTTAATGTAGTCAGGCAGGTGTGAGGGTCACTAAGGGTTTATGGGTCAGTGTTATGAACCCTACTGTTGCGTTGGCTTTGTTCAACACTTTTAATGAGAGTCTTTGTGCACAGACACTTACAACAATCCCTTCATTAAATCTTCCTGTGGATTTATCAGGTCAACTGTCTGTTTTTCACACATTAATCATGAAAAGATATTAGGAAGGAATGTTCTGGGTTTTATACGAGTTAAGGATTTGTTGCTCGCTGTTGATTTCACAAAGATTGTTTTCAGGTTTATTGAAAACTTGCTGCTCCTGGAGATAAAAGTGTGTAAATATTCACTTGTGTTGTGTGGATTAGCTGTGGATTCAGTTCATCACCATTAAACTGTCTGGAGGGTTTTATTAAACAGTAGTTTTTGGATGGAGGGTGCTGACTGTTTGAGCTCTTCTGTAATATATTGATTTAGTGCAGACTGTCTGTTCATCAGACTTGCTGCTTCTTTCATCTGAAGAACGTTGATAGAGTCAGAAGTGATCCATCGAAACCTTCAGCTCGACCTGAACCTCTGGTCCAAAACTAGACTAATATTTCTGTCTGTACTGTATGCTGATGTTTGAATGTGATGTTGTAGTGGACAGTGTTGAGTATTGTGAGGGTGTCAGACATCATGATTCACAGCAGGGCCGTGTGGTTTCATTTCCACCCTCCTATAAACTTTCTTTGCTGTGTTTTTCTGCTGAATTCAGCGTTTCTGCTCACAGAAGGTGTCTGTTTTCCACTGGTGTCGGGTGGGAAACATCTCATTGATGAGGGAGTTTCTCTGATGATGATGTCAGGCCCGCCAACAGAGCTCCAGACCATTACATCTTTACTAACACACACACAAATACACGCACAGGCACACAGTAATATTAACAATAAAATTATATGTGATTGTTTGTTTGGTTGTGTGTGTGGTTGTGGTTGTGACTTTGAGATCAGAAACGTGCTGTCCTTCCTCTGCTTTAGTAAATCAAACAGTCACATATACATGTGTTTTAGTTCTGTAAAATAAACAGATGGACAGACATACTGAGAGACAGACATATAAAGACAGACAGACAGACATATCAAGAGACGGTGAGTGACAGACAGGCAGACAGACAGTGTCAGACAGAGATAGACTTATTGACAAACAGAGGCAAACAAACAGAGGTGAACATATTGTCCAACAGACATATCGATAGACAGACATATCCACAGACAGATGGAGACAGAAAGCCAGACAGACACATCAACAGACAGACATATCGCCAGACAGACACATCAACAGACAGACAGGCATATTGACAAACAGAAGCTGACAGACAAAGACAAACAGCCAAATCGCCAGACAGACATACTGACAGACAGATAGACATACTGACAGACAGATAGACATACTGACAGACAGACAGACATACTGACAGACATTGACAGATAGACATACTGACAGACAGACAGACACATCAAGAGACAGACAGACATATCAAGAGACAAATAGACGGACATATTGACAGACAGAAAGCCAGACAAACGCATCAACAGACAGACACATCAACAGACAGACACATCAACAGACAGACAGGCATATTGACAAACAAAGGCCGACAGACAAAGACAGACATTTCGATCGACAGACAGACAGACAGACAGACAGAGCTATAACAGAGCTTAAAGCTCACGTAACACACGCTGTTTCTGCATTTCTGATGTTAATCTGGAGTACCTATATAGTAGTATGACATCCTTTATATCTCCGAAGAGTCTTTAGTTTAATCAGATTTATAAAGGAAAGATTAGCTTTACCGAATCTTTCCGATAACGTACGAAAAATGGTGGAGGAGCAAGTACGAGTCATGCAACACTATACAACACTTATAACTTATGATTCACTACATGTTCTTGTCATTTATATAATATGCACGTGACTATTTCCAACATAAGACAGAAGTCTTACTTACCGCGTGCATCTCGTCATGACCCGGTTGGGAAAATCCAGCACATCAAACACACACACAAAACTCCGCTGCTACCCCGGATAATAAACTATATCTATTATTTTCATAAGGCTGGATTTCTTCTCCTTACATCCAAAAACACACTTCTTCTTTCGTGCCATTGTTGAGTTTTGAAATTAAACAAAGCTGTCGCGTGATAAGATGTTTGCAAGTTCTAGCGTCTCCCGCTGATTGACGGGTGGGCGGGGTTTTCCCGGGGAAGTGCCCATATAAAGAAGTGATGCGTATAGAAAACCCTAAAACGTCAGCTGGACCCATAATCGAAAAAACTTTCCAAAACTTGTACGAACCCTGACGAAGTGCATTCGACACAGAAATACTCTGTAACACGCCCGACTGCTTTTTTGACACTTTGCCTACGTTTAGCATGAGGAAACAACTCTATAACTGTGTTAATAAGTCAGAATGCTTGAAATACCATTAAACCCCCCCTTTAACTTCGTGTCATGCTAATTTTTTGCTCGAGTTGAATATTTTCAACTTGGGCGAAGATGCGTTTGAGGCGAATAGCGCGTGTTTTTTCGCGGCAAACGCGGCGCCCATATTGCGTCATTCGCATCGCCCCACGCGAGGATGCGTCTGATCACGTCTTTGCATTGACTTTGTATGTAATCTATTCACGCATATCGTTGAACTGGCATCTGGTGTGAACCCACAGTAAGAGATGATGTATGTAGTGAGTGTTTGCTCAGTAACAGGTCTGTGATTTGTTTCTCGACGACAGTATGAAGCAGAAATCTCATCTCAGATGTATTAACATTGCACTACTGAATGAAATGAAGAAACCTGAGATCTCGAACAGTTAAAATGCCCACGGCCTCATTCCAGTTATAATATTTTTCATATGACTCATACAGAGGCTGATTTCATGTTTTACAACCCCAGCGATCGCCCACAGACACAGATGAACTCTCCTGAACAAACTTTTACTTTTCATTAATTACCTGTTCTGGGATTTCAACTGGAATCTTTAGGATTACCAGCTCTGACATTTACTAATTTCAGGGATAGTTATTAGTTGACATATACAGACGTTCATCATACTTTAGTGTTTGTGTATAACTCTCTGTTGGCATTGAACACACAACAGGCGTCTGGGCTTGCGTTTGTTTCTCACATGTATAATTATCATCTGTAAATCTTTTTGCATCTAGAAGAGTTATAAAGTTATAAGATATGAAGAATATGCCCTGAAGTACATCAGAGGATGTTTCTGCTGTATCATCATGATTTCATTTATTCTGTGGTTGTGATGTATTTGCTCAGTTAATTCATGTGGAAGCTCTTCTTTTGTATTCAAAAAGAGAAAACATTGTGACATTT
Source organism: Misgurnus anguillicaudatus (assembly GCF_027580225.2). Taxonomy (NCBI): domain Eukaryota; kingdom Metazoa; phylum Chordata; class Actinopteri; order Cypriniformes; family Cobitidae; genus Misgurnus; species Misgurnus anguillicaudatus. Next base: position 40,769,089 of record NC_073348.2, on the reverse strand, counting down.
AAATAATGACGTAATGTCCATGTCTTTCTCTCTGAGAATAGATTCTTGCTGTGTCTTTTTAAGAAGTGTTTTCTTCTCACCCAGGAGTCCTAGTGACTTCAAAGTCTGAGTGATTGTTGTGTCCTCTGTGGTGTGCCATTGTGTCGGCTTTGCATATTCATGAGAAACCTCTTTCTCTTGCTCACCAATGGCTCACGGCTTGAAAGCAGAACCCTGATGGGATCTCAAGAAACCCTTAAGACCTAAAACTTCTTTATGAAGCAAAGTTATAGATCCACTTGGTTTGAGTTTAGAAAACAGATTTGTTTGTATTATGTTAGCAGCGTGAAACTGTTCATGATCAATAAATCATCATAAAAATTGGCTCTTAAGAACTAACCAATAAACACACACATGTCCTTTTTCACATGTATTTAAATGCTAACTTTGCATTAAACTGCTTTATTTCATCATAATGTGCACAGATTTATATGATACCCCTGCTGAAAGACCCCTGCTGGTTTTTTAGAAGACCAGCTGACCCACCAGCTTTGCCAGGCTGTGAGGACCAGCTTAAACCAGCTACTGCCACCTTAGATAAAACCAGCTACCAGCTTATGCTGGTCTTAGTTGGATTCTTTACTAGAGGTAGGATTTGATTTATTAGTTGGTTTGTGGTTTTTGAGAAGTGAATAAAGGTCCTGTCACACGCTGGCTGGAGATGCCGAAGGTCTGAAAGCGCCGCGCCGGCTGGTGAGATCCGATTGAGTTTCCCACCTGCATGCAGCTGTTGGTTTAAAGGAAGTGCATTAGTTTCACAGATTCCATGACCAAACTGTCAAACGCCCCTGAAGAAGAAAAAAGAAGCAGAAAATCTGTTGTTGAGATGTGACGGTTACGGGGTTCACGCTGAACATGACTGGAATTCCAGCAGTGACCGCCGTAACTTGAGATTGTGTGCCATCACAGCCGCTCTCCGTCTTTGTTTCTCACTTTAGTTGTGAATTTTGCGGTTGTCTAACAGACTTTCCATCTGCACGAAAGAGACGTCCAGGCTCCTCACAGAGCCCTACGCATTTACAACTTTTTGCTGTGGATTATGGATATACTTGCATTTGCACAAGGGATAAAACTTTATAAATAATAATGAAAATGAATTTGCTTGCTTGATGTGTTGTTGTTGTAAACCTGCATTCATTAACATACAGTATCATATATATAGTCTCTTTATAATCCAAGTCTTCCATATGAAGAGAAATAAAATGTAAAGACAGGTCCAAGGTTTTTATATCAAATGCATCACAGCGCCCCCTAATGTGTGCTTTAGTTTCTTCAGTTTTACCTTTCAATTCTGACTTTTATCATTTGCAGTGCAGTCTTTAGTCGTTGTGCAACTGTTTACCGTCTTGTCCGAAGAAGTGGATTTTTTTAAAGATTTTACATTATATTTTGTGTCGTTAATGTTCATTGTGTTTTCATGATGTGGGCCATTTCACCGAATCGGTGCCATTTGCATTGTAACTCGTCAAAATTAAAGTTCATTTTTAATCTTTTTTATCACTAAATCTAATAACATTTGAAAGAAACTTTTCATGATGAGTATTGGTCAATCTCATGTAACTAGTTTATTTTTTAACATTGTTTCTTAATGGAGGATGAAGGCATTTTGGTAAAGGACTGAAAGTAACATGACTTTAAGTAGAGGTTGAGCAAATAAATGAAATATATCTGCATTAAATATCTGCTACACTCTTAGAACGAATGTGTTAAAAACAACACATTAGTGTTGATTGTGGGACGACACACTAAATGCGTTGTCCCAGAATTCACCCATCACTGTGTTATTATTGAAACAACACATTTTGTGTTAATTTTAACACAACATGTGTTATATTTTAACACAAAATAAACACAAAATGACACATAATGTGTTAAAATTACACATAATGTGTTAAAAGCTTAACGCACAAAGATGTGTAAAATATTAACACATCCTTTCTAAGAGTGTAATAGCATGAAGACACTGAGCAAATTCAACAGGACTGAACATTAAGATTGACATTCACAGTCATCAACATCATAAAATATACATTAAATAAAATGAGAAGAGTAACTTGATCTTCACATGACCTTCAGAAGATTTAGATGATAAAACACCTCTTGAAAATGTGATTGCAGGACTGCGGGAAATCCTAGGGACATGACTAAAATCTGCATTTTATCTAAAAAAATATTTAAAGCAAAGATGGGATATGTATGGGAGCCCATTTCTACCACAAAACTGTAAAAGCCACACTTATAAGATAAAAAATATGAGATAAAAAGTAATTGTTATGACATTAAAATATATTTTTCGACTGATTTACCAGAGAAGATTTCTTTCTGTGGCAGAAATGGGCTTCCATAGATGTGGACCCACACAAAAATGCAAAAAAATAAAGATATCTGAAAAATGTTATACTTTATATTGAAAGGTAAAGTGTAGAGATAGATGGATAAAAATAGCTGTTTTTCAGTGTTCTGTGTAGTTTTTATTAATGTTTTAAATGATATTGTTTACATTTGGTGTCAGATTAACATGTAGGACACATAAAGGCGCTCTAAGCGAATCTGTGTGACGTTACTTTTTGTTGATGTTTGAACTGTTTTCAAACAAACGGAGCGTAGCTAACTCCTCCCTCTCCCTTCCGTGCTTTCATGAACGCGCCTAACCCCCACCCCCAAATCCTTCTTGTCGTTTATTGGCTGGAACACTTTGTTATCGTTTCTGGTGGTAGGTTTGGCCACATTGTGTTTATTGCAGTTTGTGTAGCCTAGGCTGTCTACAGAGATCGCGTTTGATCAGCGGACAGGAAGCAAGCAGATAGTGAGGAGATGTTTGCTGTATGTAACAAAAAATGTTTTATGGTCTAAAACGTGTGAATTCACTTAGAACACCTTTAATAATAATTACATGTATTTTATAGTTAGTTGTCTTGCATTTTTATACATATAGATGCGCTTCCCGGACAGGGCTTTTCCTAGTCCCAGACTAAAATGCATGTTTGAGCGGACGTAATTTAAAAAACTACTTGCACTAATATATTTTCACATATACCAGTACCAATGTTTTTTGTAAAGTATGTTTGTAAAAACTAGTAAAATGTCCTAATATAATTAAGGCTAGTCCTGGATTAATCTAAACCCTGTCTGGGAAATGGCACTGATTGGGTGAAATGGCCAATGTAAATTCCGTTTAAAGTCTCTGTAGAGGAAGAGTTGTGTTGATGGTGTTAAAGTTTGTATAGAGTGGAATCAGAGCGTGCAGCCCTTCACATTCCCCCGAGCGGCCCATTTTTCACGAGGTCCCGAGCGGGGCGAGCTGGCTTCACGCTGGGCGTTTGATAGAGCTCACAGGGAGTGTGTGAGCGGGTCTGACCTACTCACAGCTCCAAACACCAGAGCTTCCCAGAGGTCACCGCGATCGCATGTAATCTGGCGCTCACACCAAATCATCTCTGACAGCTCCAGTGCCACATTAAGAGTTCAGATCACATCAGTGCCGTCTCACTGCGCTCCCTCTGCTCCTCTATACTCACACAACACTCACAGTTTCTCCCACAGAGGTGTGAGGAGCACAGCGGTTCATCTCCGAGTAAAGGATTTGTTTTGATTTCAATAGATGATTGATTCATGTGTGTGTCTGCATCTAAACATGGGTTTGAGTTCACAGCAACAAAACAGCTCATTTCTGATCTTTTGCATCTTCATCAGTTTGTCTAATCTTCATCCTGATGATTTTAAGGAGACATTTCACAAGACTTTTTTAAGATGTAAAATAAATCTTTGGTGTCCCCTGCATATGTGAAGTTTTAGCTCAAAATACCTCACAGATAATTTATTATGTTAAAATTGACACTTTGTATGTGTGAGCAAAAATGTGCTGTTTTTGGGTGTGTCCTATAAATGCAAATGAGCTGATAATGCAAACACTGATCACCATAATGGTGGTTTGTTGAAATTGAAACTCAATTGTGCTGTCAATTACTTTCTCTCTTCTCTATGGACTAAATGGGAGTGCCGTGGTTGGATAGTGCAGATTAAGAGGCGGTATTATTATAATAAGATCCCCTTCTGACATCATCAAGGGAGCCAGATTTCAATGAGCTATTTTTACACAAGCTTGCCGAGAATGGTTTACCAAAACTAAGTAACTGGGTTGATCTTTATCACATTTTCCAGGTTGATAAAAGCACTGGGGACCCAATTATAGCACTTAAACATGAAGTCAGATTTTCCTGATGTCCCCTTTAAAGTAATGCTGCTGTAGTTTTGCTGTAATCTCAGTAATACTGTTAATGGTTTGATGTGTGAGTTTAGTGTAAAGCAGCCTGAGGTGAATCTCGCAATCACCTGACTATAGCTTTTGTCATGCACCGTTTCTGTTGTGTGTTTTTACTGACTGCATTGTGTTCTTTAACCGACCCATAATGAGCTGTCAATCAACCACTGACACCCTGAGGAGAAGAGAGGAAATGCTTAACCAACTCAACAGGAACAAATATTTACAACACTTGATTTAGTTCATTTCTACATACAATGACAAACTGCAGCAAACACTGAAGAAGAACGTTACTTGTGAAGTTTGCATCACTGTGAATAATGCTGCCTTCAGAGCAGCCGCGGTCGAGGCGTCAAGCGCGAGTGATTTCAATGTTAAGTCAATGTGAAGACGGGTCTCGATGTGGTTCGAATGAGGCATTTAGCGCGACGCGGTAGGTAGATGTGATTTCATTACACACACATATATGAAGTAAACCAAACTTTTATTCTGCAGTGATTAGTTGTGATTAATCGTTTTGGAGCCCTACTGCGAATGTTGCTTTCCCTGCAATGTTTGTGCTCCTCATCTGAATGATCATCAACTTGTTAAAGAGGCAGAAAAATACTTAAATTTACATTTGAAATAAATAAAGGGAACTCGATTTCCATCTACTGAATGCAATTAAAACACATAACAATGCACACATAACAACTCACTTAACAACCTGATGTCGTCCACCTTAGCATTGAGTTTTGCATGATCAAGCACCAATCTTACATATTAATATGAAATATAAATACTAAAACAATCCAAGGTCTATTAAAGGTGACAGAAGTTTTGGTTCAGGTTTGTCTGTGTGTGTGTGTGTGTGTGTGTGTGTCTGGAGTTTACCGGCTTTGCTCCTGGGTCACTCGCTGAGATCTCAGGGTTATTTTTTCTCTGTTGTTGTGTTTTTGGGGGTCCCTCTTAAGCCCCTCCTGTCCCTGTCCTCCTTTCAGCGGTCAACCCTCCCCTGTGTGAGGAGGTCCTGAGGGTCCCGACACAACCATAGAGATTAACTGCTGTTATTGTCTCTCACAAGGTGTTTTAACACACACCCCTCTCTCTCTCTCTTTCTCTCTCTCTCTCTCTCTTTCGTTCTTTCTCGTCCAGCACGGTCAGGCTGTCAGTGTGGAGTAACTGTGTAGAGATCAGTGTGTATATGTGTGTGTCTATGAGGCGGTGACACACACACACACTCATGCCCTAGTCGTGTAGACGCTCGGCTCGAGTCTCAGGGATGGAGCTACAGGTCCGGATGAGAACCAGTTGGAAGCGGCTGCTGGTTGTTTCGGGTCTGATCTTACTCTTGTCGTCTGTTCAGGGTGAGTATCGCTCGAGTACTTTTACGGTTGGTTGGCCGCCGGAATCGGGCCGTGTTTACTGCAATCTTTGTCCTTTGCTTCTCTGAATCTATTTTTTGCGTGCTGGTATTTATGTTTTGTTATGATCTGAGTGCTGAAGTTATGTCTGTTTGTGTCTACCCTCCGGTCGGCTTTAATGTTTGGAATATTTGTCGGATGGCCGTCGGAATGATGTTGCTCCGTTTGCCAAATATGTGGTGGAGTGAAGAGTAAAATATATTGTATTTAATATACGTGTGATGCGTTACGTGTACTTTGACTGTAGACTAATACAAAATAATGATAAAAAAGAAATAAAATAAGAATGGAGTTTAGTGTGGCACACATTTATTATCTTATCAGAGGATTTCAGCTTCTTATTCAACAGGTGAATGACATGTTTTTGTGTAAAAATATCTGTTATAATAATGATGATTGTGAGGTGTCCGTCTGTCGTCTCTGTGTTGTTGGTTTAAGGATTTTGCTCTTTGGTGAGGCATTTGGTGAAGTCTTTGAGATGCGGAAAAGTGATCTTCAGTCTGATGCTTGTTAAACACACAGTTGGGCGTTAGGCTGTAAAATCACAGCCACACACAAAAACACACACACACAGACAGACACAAAAACAGATGAACAAACACAGACACATGTGTTCATCCTAACCTGAAATAATTGAAACTTCTGTTGGATTGAGGGTCAGCAGTGCCGTGTTTGGATAACTTTACTCTCATTAACAAAACACACAACCATACACAAACACACAACCAAACACAAACACACTTCCATACACAAACACACAACCATACACAAACACATAACAGGAAACTTTTGTATTTGTTTGTGTGGTTTTGTTAAAGGTATATATTAAACTTTATTGTGTGTTTCTGGTTTTATTGTGCGTGGTTTATCAGAACACAACAGTGTTGAGTTATAAAAGTAAAATGTGATTGATGTTGACCTTGTTTATGTGGCTCATTTAATAAACTTGTGTTAGTAACTATCTGAAATGAAGTGTGAGATTGTTCAGTCGCTGTGTTTTATAATGTCTGTCATTTGTTGCTTTGAGTTTAATCTGTGGATTGTAAATGTCTGTCATCAGCTGTGTGTGTGTGTGTGTGTGTGTGTGTGTGTGTGTGTGTGTGTGTGTGTGTGTGTGTGTGTGTGTGTGTGTGTGTGTGTGTGTGTAAAGCTGTTAGACACATTTGTGTTACACTGTAATCATGTGTTTATATTATTTCATTTCTGTCAGACTGATAAGAGAGAGATGTGAGATGGTACGGCTGGGTTATTTTCCAGCACATTAAAGATCAACACATTTCTCCTGCTCTCAGTTTCTTTTCTTTCAGATGTCTGATTGTGATATCTGATGGGTCTGAATCTCTGTAGTTTTATTAGCAATCAGTCTGTTAGTGGTTGATCAAAATATTTGTCAATGATAGCAGCAGCTAAAGCCGTGTGTGTTCACTGATCAATACTGTATATTGAAGATATATAATACTTAGCATTTAAAATGGTTAAATATGTAGTACTTTGCATCTTATGTTATGTAAATCTTTTATATATTTATTTTTTACTTCTCGCCACAATACCAGCTTGATTAAAAGCAAGGCAGCGATGCCCGGACTGCAGAGTTACCAATTGTGCTTCTTTTAAACTATTTCTGCAGGTTGATGTTTTTCTGCGGTTAAGAGATTGAAGGATTTGGTTAATTAGTTGTTGGTATTTGAATAATCATTGGGATGCTTTTGGACTAATTTTGAATGGCTATTGGGTTGGTTTTGTTATGCTGATCTGGCAACCCTGACAGGACAATAACGGGAGCAAAAGCCCCCAAAAAAAACACTAGTTAATAACAGTTAATTGTTGTTGGTCAAGGTCTAAAGTTAAAGAGATTAAAATGAATTTATTAATCTGTGGCAAAATTTTCTCACCAGCACATCCCTGAAGACTCAATACATTTCTGTTTTGACATTTAAAGATGTTTTACTATTTAAAAGCTGCACAAAATCAAAAATATTGTATTTGTAATACTCTAGCAGTAGTGTGTGGACTTTTAGTCCAGAGGCACCTGCTGAAGTTCATGAAACTCTTGATAAGATGAAACACTGACTGAAGGACAGATGTGAGGAGGAGAGAAATCTTTGTTTTATCTTTCTGTAGACTCAGCAGAGAGAGAGAAAGAGAGAGAGAGAGAGAGAGAGAGAGAGAGAGAGAGAGAGAGAGAGAGAGAGAGAGAGAGAGAGAGAGAGAGAGAGATGTCCTTCACACAAGTGAATGAGTTCATGAATGTTCTCTATGTGCCTCCTGTCACGTTGTCTCTTTGTTTGTGTGTCATACAAATGTTAAGGTGGATTTAATTACAGTGAATATATGTGTGAATATATGTGTTTGGAGTTTTTGAGGTGTTCTGGTTTCATGGTGTTCTTGCTGTTGCCTTCTGAACTCGATTAAATCAAAAGTCTGTGTTATTTTTGGGCCAAGTGAAAACTTTCAATCTTGAATCCTGAGTTAAGATCTGATGAGTGTTTTACTTGAGATGATAACTGAAATTACAGTGGTTCGTACAGATACAGAAGGAGTATCTGTTTCTGTCATACAGTCTTTGGTTTGTAGATATAGTTCATGACAGTATTAATGAGCTTCATATCAGTGTTTTTTTAAAGCGTTTTACGCCATATATGGTTAATAAACGAATAACATGTAAGGTCATTTAAATGCGTAAAAGTTTTTTTTTATCTGGGAAAGCACATAAACAGCTTTTTAAATGACTAGATTCTGCCTGCGAGAAACCTGACAAATCTCTGGATCCTGTGTAAACACTGTTCCCTTTCGCGGGAACTCGCGCTTCATCGTTGTAGTGATGCTATGGGAATGTTTCCAGGCGTGAGTGCGTCTGAATGTGTATATCAAACTCAATCAATGGTGGGGTGTAACGTCACTGGCGGGGTGACGCGGGAGCCAGGAAGTATAAAAGACGACCTGAAAAATTCCCTCGCTAGATGAAATATGCATAACAGGGACCCATGAAGTATGGCGGGGAGATGCAACGTCTAGATCCCGTCTCATACGTAACCTGAGACGATTTATTAATTTGCGTTTAAAAACATGTTTCTATAAAAAGCAGATTTTTGATAGTTATCCACTTGTTCTGTGCATGTAAACACACTCTGTGTTTTCGGCTGTTTTGACGCTCCTGAAACAGATCATCCAGTAAATGTTTTCACAATCTCATCTGCTGTCCATGAGTTTGTTTATAGTGTGTACAGTAGTTTGAAGATTTACAGCAGGTTCTGTCTTTCTCTTCTGCAAATGTTTTCAAGGTTACGTACGTTTTGCCAAAAATGAGTGACGAGAACAAGCGTTTAATATAATGCCTCACGTCCTTTAGTTTACAGTATCATTAGTCAAGGTCTCCTGCGTAATCTAAACAATAAGAGCTTGTGTTATATGAAGTCAGTTGAAGGCTGTTTGTTAGACCTGACACACAACACAGTGACTTTATCCTCAATCTGAAGAAGTGTAACATACTCAAACACACTTGACTTGTTTGCTTTCTTAAATTCAACCCAAGACACATCAGCGTTGCTCATTATACTCAAAGATATGTGTGTTGAGATGCAGTGAAGCAGAAGTCTGAGCGACCGGACGTCCTGACAGGATACAGATCATGTTCCTCTAAACAGAATCTGATCTGGAGTCAGATGTGACTCCAGCGGTGATCCCCTCATGAGCTGCACCTGTGACCCCAGACCCTGGGGACTGAAGGCGGACTCAAAGACACACTGTTCTTGACCGGGCGGAAGACTTCACTTAGTTATCTGTACATTATTCTTCTGAATGGCTGTTTTAACGTGCGTAAACTTTTCGGCATTTCGACTGAATTTAATTCTAATGTTCAGTACCGTTTACCCTACACATTGCAATCAGTTTAAATGTAAAAAGTGCAAAGTCAGAGTTGCCAGATTGGCATAACAAAACCAGCAGAATGGACACTCAAAACTGACCTAAAAGCATCCCAATGACTATTCACAGCTGAAATACCAATAACTAATAAACAAAATCTTTCAAATAAACTTGTGGAAACAGTTTAAACAGTAGCCCAAATCTGAACTCTGCCAAAAAGCAGAGGACTTGGCAACGCATCGCACAGCATCTCTTGTTGAGTTCACGCTTTATCTCTGGATAAATATACAAAGTCAAAGTTGAAAGTTGTTCTTAAGAAGTTTTCAGATATAGGCAAAGAAAACACATTTTTTAAAAAGCACAACACTATTTTATTGCTTTATGTAATATCGTGAAAGACATGAACACTGCAGAATGTACAGCGCGTGACTCCATTACCTTTATAATGTGTGTTGCCATCGCCTTGCTATTGCATGTTTCTGTGACGAGAATCATGTGATACGTAAATAAGAGAAGGTACTGCAATCACACAACTGGTGGCCAATACACAACATGACAACATAAACATTAGTTGAGGGCTGCAACTCAACTTTTTAAACGACAATATCCTGGCCAGACCACTGTTGTCAGTGATGTAAGTATTTGAAATGAAAATGAGTTCTTAATGTCTAGTGACATATCAGGGCCAATTTATGATGAATTTATATAAATTTCTTACATACTGTTCCTTTAAACTTGATAAGTTTTGTCTAAAAACTAGACTTATTTTCTTAGGTCATTTCGCTCATCAAGAAATTACATCTTGATTTAAGAATTTTTAGATATTTGTACTGAAATAATAAAAATATCTGATGTGTAAGATTATATCAGATCCTTGCATTACAGTAGCTATCTGTCTCAATGTCAATCAAACAATAAAAGAAAGTTGAATATATATATATATATATGTATATATATATCTATATATATATATATATATAGATAGATAGATATAGATATAGATATAGATATAGTTTTTGACTGTGTGTATTAGTTTTACAGTGATTTTAAGGTATGAATGCAGTGATTTTGTTTTTAAGCCTTAAAAAATCTTTAAATGAATTTTTTTTCCGAAATGGACTTTGCTGTCTTGATCAACTTCAAACATGTGTAGCTCTGTCATTCTTTGTCGGATTCCAACAAATCATCTATCATTTTGAAATCTTTTATTGCAGAATGTCAAAATATAAATAACTCATTTTTGAAAATATGCTCATTTCGACTCATTTTAATGTAATTTTACTGCACGGGTCACATTTGTTGTTTCAGTCAGTTAAAGGTTATGGATGTGTCTATGGTTGTTATTGGTATTTAAACAATAATTGTTGCACAAGCAGCAGTGAGTAGTAATACTGAGACACTAGGGATGTAACGATTCAATCACGATTCAATCGCGGTCCTCATTAAAAATGCCTGTCTGAAATCGATTCTGAATCGGAAGGCTGCGATTCTTTGTTTTATGCACAGCTTGTGCCTGTATTACGGCATTTGGTCAGTAGGAAGTCCTTATCAATCTAAAATCATTATGAGTCGGAGTCCTTTATAACGTGCATTTAAAAAAGCAACACTCTTTAAACAAAATCATTCAAAATATTCTTTATTATCATGAAAATACCTGAAACAATTTGAAGAACAGCGTATAAATATTCATGTGTAGACATTTCCTGGAATAGCGTTTGTAATGATACTTCTTGTGTGGCACAAAGGGAGTTTCTGCACGGGAGCGCCCTCTGCAGGGTTCCCGCGGGGTCTTAAAAAGTCTTAAAAAGTCTGAAATTTAGAAAGTTAAATTTAAGGCCATAAAAAGTCTTTAAAATGGCCAGATTTTCACCCTAGGTCTTAAATTTAATTAACCCAAGTCTTAAATTTCTTACCTCCATTTATTCCCAAAAAGGTTGTCCGAAAAAAATAAAATGGTAAATTAAAATGCTGTAGAACTAATCAGTGACGGAGGAAGAATGTATTTGATGGGTGGGCCTCTAAAAAGAAAAGTTCTGCACTTTGCGTCTCACTGAATGTCTCTTCAATCCAGTTTTTAATCATTATTTTTTAAAGAGGATACAAATGTAGGCTATTATAATCCACGCAATTCATGCCATAAGCTATATTTCAGGTGTTGTGATCCGACTGTATACTGTAGGTTTGGCGAGAAACAAACCTTAAATGCAGTTTTTTATAAGCAAAAATCTTTTCTGTGTTAATTTAACCAACTAGCCCGTGGCTTACCAGAGCATTTGCAAGGTTCTGAAACAGAGGACCCAGAAGCGAAAAAATCAACACTGCTTTATTGAAAATTAACTTAACAGTCAGGCCGTCAAGTCCCGCGCCATCAACAATGAGTCAACTTTAGTGTTACACAGTTTTCATATGCAGCCTACAAATGCGACCTTCGGATTTAGAAACGGCCTTGTTTGCAACACACAACAAACCACGAACAGCCTTTTAATAGTAAATTTCCTTTTCATTTCATTATTGTGTAATTAGAGAGGGGAATAAATGCGATGGCGGTATAGCGCATATTTATGCATATAACGTATGGGTGGAGAAAGTGTAAAACATGTTAACAAGCCACATATCAGCAGCTGACCATACTGATCTTCCCATATTAGTGGATTTTATTTGTCAAAAAAAAATAAAATAAAAAAATAAACAAAGATATAATAAAAATATAATGTTTTGAGGATTTCTGAGATCATTGTGCCGCTTTGGTCTTAAATTTCACTCATAATGGTCTTAAAAAGGTCTTAAAAAGTCTTACATTTGACTTGGTGAAACCTGCAGGAACCCTGCTCTGGCGTTCGGATGTGCCGGGATTTCACCGTAATTCATTCAAATTCATTCATTGAGAAAATGCGCATTTGCACGATGAATCGTTACACCCCTATGAGACACACACACACGCATGTTCACATGATGAACTGTAGACAGGTGCAAGCGGATGCTGGCGTGTGATAAAACACAGAGCTTTATCTGGAGTCCCTGCGGCCCTGCATGTGTGTTGTTGGTCTCTCTCTCTCTTCGTGCTTATGCCAACCATTAAATCTGCTAACTCGCCCGTCACATGTTTTCTTCACAACCACATGACCAGAATGACAATTCCTGCTTTCCCAGTTTGTCACAAGCTTTCTTATCAAGTTTCCCTCCCTAATCACAGATGGTCCGTCTAAATTTAAACATTGTTCACGCTTCTCCAACAAGTTCAGTTTTGATTTTATTACTAAACAAATCTGAGTGTCTCTGTTTACTGTTGATATATATATGAAGAGTTTGGTTCCAAAACGCAATAAACACCATTTTTGAAAAAAATGAGTTACTGCCAAAATCAGTATTATATCAGGTCAGTAGTTAAAAGTAAATAATTAATTTTACGCAAAATCCAATACCCGCCGTGATATTCTGTCATCTTTTCGCCCTTTTTTCCCAAAATGCGACAAACGCCACTCCTCCTTTTTTACAGAATGCAATAAATCCATTTCTTATATTACAGCGGACCATTCACGCAATGTAAACAAACATGGCGGCGCGCTGAGTACACGGAGTCCTAGTTTTCCTCATCTACTTTGTACTTCGTGATCAACAAACAAAACAAAATAATACTTTAATAGCATTGATAAACCTGTGATGGTTTTCTGTGACGGGAAAGAAACGTAAGCCATCAACAGCTAATAATTTCCGCGAGAGGCACTCGGTTGCTTGTTCTCCAGACAGCATCAAGCTTCTCATGCTAAAACATTGTGTTCTTAATATAACAAAGTAAGTGTTTTGGTTAATGCCATTAATGTTTATTTTTTAATCATTGTATACCACTAATCAACTAAATAAATATAAAATGGTAAAGATGAATGCACATTTATACATTGATTTAATAGATTTATAGCATTTTGAAATAAAAAACTGTCATGGATTTATTGCATTTTGTGGAAAAAAGAATTAGTTTTTATAATAAATCTTTGAAAATCAAATTATGGATTTGAATTTTTTATGTTTTTATAACCTAAAGATGCTATGTGAAAGTGTGTAACAGAAAATACTGGTTTTCATCTTGTCACTTTCTTGGTATAGAAAACACGTTTTTACCGAAATTTGTCAAAATGGATTTATTGCGTTTTGGAACCAAACTCTTCATATATATATATATATATGGTTTTATAGATAAAGATCAGTATCAGTATAAGGTCTGATTCAGTACACTGTGATTCTCTCACCTCTATCAATCAGTTCTGAGTAATTTTTATAGTTTTTTTGTGTTTTTGTATTGAATATTGTTTTAGGTAATGCATCACATTACAGTAAAATATAAGATTTTGTTAATGCTGTTTTTGACTTTGTGACTTAAGGATATCCATTTAAACGATTCTAGGACTGCAACTTACGATTATTTTTTATAATCGATTAATCTGCCGATTATTTTTTTTGATTAATCAACTAATCGGATACAAACCTAAATATTTACTTTTTGATTGTTTTACTAATTAGAGCTAAATAAGGCACTAAATGAGGGTATTCACATGTGGTGTATTTAAAAGTGCAAAAGCTGAGCACTCCAGAGTTTTACTAATATAATATTTTTGATTTTGATATTTTAAGCCTTAAATAAAAAAGATTTGTGCAGCTTTTAAATAGTAAAACATCTTTAAATGTCAAAATGTAAATAAACAAAACACATTATGCCTCATTTATAAAGTGTGCATACCCACAGATGTGATCATAAAGTGTGCATACGCAAAAATCCACAGCAAAGTCCAAATTTATAAAAACTGTCTTTACAGAGAAAAGTGCTTTGTTCCACGTCAGGTTCTGATCAGAAGTACGCACTTTTGCTTCGATTGATGCAGGTTTTTGGAAAATAAGTCCTTGCTGTTCGAAAAGGGTTTAAACATTGACAGGTTCTCTTTTATATGACAATGACATCAATTATGCATCGTTTAAATGCAGAGATTTGAAACTATTTAACTGTGCACAATTTCAAAATCATTTGCGATTTATAGATTTCACATCTATACGCACATTTGTTTTATGAATCACACGTGCTCGCTTTTAAGAAACGATCATAAGACCAAATTTAGGACATTCATTCATGTTGCATGTTGTTGCAGCCCTAAATGATTCTTTAGTTTGTTTAGATGATAAACATTCAGGTTGCTGAATTGAGCTTCTGCAGCAGTTTTCCCATAGGAAAATCTTGTATTTTAAGAGTTTATAGCAGTAAGTAATGTAAAGTAAATGAATACAGAGCTGTTGGTTTGGTCAAAAGCATTGAAACTCCTCTGAACACCTGTTGGGTTCTGATCCCGAGCTGCTCTGAATTAAAGCTCATAATCTTATCTGATCCATTCTTTAAAAGCTCTTTGAAGCTCAGACTGAATGTGCAGGTGTTTCTCAGGTAAATGAGTTGTCGTCTCACGGTCGTCGTGACCCGCGGTCGGTCCTCCCCTCCGGCTGCAGCTGCCCGACACGATAAGACGCTCATTCTCATCCAGGTTTTTTTTTTCATTGGGAAATAGAAAAAATATCCCCTTGATTATTTTACTGCGATATGAAGCAGAATGTTGGCAAAGATGATTCTGCCGTGCCACCGTGGCAGCGTCAGGTTTCAACATGTCAAAGTTAATAATATGATGGATTGTTTAATTGCACGCAGTTACAATCTTAACATGATTTATTGAAACTCATTTAGACAAGAAAACATTCTGACTCAAAGATCTAAACATTAAGAAATGAAATATTGATAGATGATTGCGTTTATCAAGGTCAATGAAACCCCGTGTGTTTAGCGCAGGTGTCACAGGCCGTGAGAAATGATGTGTGGGCTTCGTGTAGATATGAAGAAGATCTTGTGTCATATAGCACAGTTTGATTCCTGAAATGTTGAGCTTTTGATGTGAGACTTTGGTTTGTTTGTCCAGACAGACTGTGAGATTTAATTAGACACGGAGGGATTGAGAGACCCCATTGATCCTGAGCCATTGGTCACGGGGGTCTGGGGGTCACACCAGATTAGGGTTTGATGAAGACGGCGAATGTTGAACAGATTTATGAAGTTTTTTTGGTTATTTCACACCCACACAGATCCGGATAAGTTTTACAGGACACAATTTTACTTTGTCCTCGGCAACAATAAAAAAACAAGATGTGCTTATTGATGAAGTTTAAAGAGACTTGAATGTGAAAGAATGCAGCTATCTGATTCAACTTGATTATTTCTGCTTATTTTGTTTCTATTACTGTGAATCTGTGTAACTTTCATTCTCAATCGACTTCAACTTGACAATTATTGAGCATTGCTTTCAGCTACTGGAACAAAAGTGATACTTTCAATATTTTTTATCCATTCTGTCCACAATGGGTCTGAACATGAGCCGGTGTTTACTGATGAAGACCTTGTAGTGAACGAGAGTAAAGTGGATGAAGGGGGAGCGGTGATCTATTATCTGTGCTGACTTCTGTCTGAACTCAATGGGGTCAGAGATCTCTAAAAAGAGAGAGAGAGAGAGAGAGAGAGAGAGAGAGAGAGAGAGAGAGAGAGAGAGAGATTTACTTTCAACACCTGGAGAACTCAATCCTGTCTGTCTGTCTCTCTGATTAACATAATAACACAAACACATAAGCATTTCTTATAAGAGGAATTGTCCCTTTGAGACCCGATAAGCACAGATCCATACACACTGACACACATCTGATTTCTTTCTGAACTGTTGACTGAAGTGAACTATTGTATAATAAACGACTGTTTTTATGAGACTATTTGCCAAGACTGTTATATTACGATAAGTCAAGTGCAGAGAAATTCTGTGTTTGCTGGCTTTTTGAAACATGTGTGTCTGAGCTTGGGCTTATGTGTCCATTTGTGTGTGTGTGTGTGCTCAATTTAGCATCTTTGGTGCTCAAATAGTCTAAAATGGTGTAATTGTCAGCATTTGCAAGGCTTATAAACACATGCAAATGATAACAAATAAAAAATAAAGCTCAGTGGTACAGCATTGCATTTGCAGCGCAAGAGGTCATGGGTTCAAACCTAGAGAACAGAAATACTGGTAAAAGTGCTTGTAATGCACTTTGGATAAAAACGTCTGCTGAATGCATGAATGTCAATAGTTATTTCTGATTTTGCTTATTTGAGAGATTATTATTAAAGTGATTCGTTTCATGTAAAACGAATTACGCAATTAGTTACTTTTTTGGGAGTAACTTAATATTGTAATGCATTACTTTTAAAAGTAACTTTCAGCATTAACCAATTTGTATTAACAGTATTTCATGCAATATTTAGCAGTTTTATCATACTGTATTTATGTATTTACAGTAGATTATTAGACCAATGTGACTTACACAGAGAGGAGTAACCCATGTCCATCATTTTAAAAAAAACCTCCCGAATGTAGATCCTCTGCGCATCCTCAACAAGCACGTGTATGATAAAGAACACAGAAAACACTGACATCAAAGCGTGAGAGCGATTCAAAAGCAGACTTCTTATGATTTCTCCAATCACTCTCGTGGTACTCTGAGGTCACTTACCTGTTGCTTCTTATGACGCCGCATGAACTCAAACAAACCTATCTCTGGGATGCATGATGATGGCAAAAATCACAAAAATAAAACTCATCGGATTTACATGATTTAGACAAGTCATCCCACCAGGTCAGAAAATATGTAAATCTGCGGAAAAATCACATCCCTGTTGATTGTACATTGAATAAGCAGTGTTGTACCAGTTGTGTTTTTGTCATTTATTTATTAGCTTTTGGGGGAACTTGTAGAAAGACAAAAATATTAACTCATGTTGTTTCAAAACAATAAAAAAATAATAATGCCTTTGATGGATCCTACCTTAGATCCTAATGTGCAGAATGTTTTTATTATTGGGGGTTTTTCACTATAAACATGCATTCAGAATAAATATTATTTCTCTTTAAAAATCTGATCAGCTATAGTTTGAAGTAGCTCTATATCTTCTCCTAGACACACACTTTACACCTGCAATCTTTCCAAATGTGTTACTGTATTATAATAGAGGAGCCTGCGCTTCACTGATTTTAAATGCACGCAGTAGCTTTATTATGGATTGTTTATCAGACGACGTGCACTTTTTTTGTGCAACGCCACTTTAACTTCATGACTTGCCCTTTGCAGCAGTTTAGGTTAAGATATCCACACTTTCATACTAAACTCATTGATTTTTAAATGAGAGCGAGAGAGAATATGATGAACATTGGCAAAGGTGTGCAGAATTATACTCTACACTTCAAAAAATGACTTGCTTAGTTGTTTTGTCTTGTATTCAGTAAAAATATCTACAAATTCTTAAATTAGGATGCTTTTTCTTGGTTAGCAAAACGACCCAAGAAAATAAGTCTAGTTTTTAGACTAAAAATATAAAATGTAAGTGATTTTGTGCATAAAACAAGCAAACAAATCTGCACATTTTTCTTGAATTAAGTTGTTTTATGCACAAAATTTAAATTGCACAAAATTTCTGTATGACCTTGCAGGTTTGTCATCACTGCTTGTGTTTGTTTCCTCAAATGAAGCGAACTGAGTTTGTTGTTTGTGAATATTAAAGTCTTCGTTCATCTGTGAGTCCTTCATGAAGGGTCAGAGATTTCTCTTGTAGTTCTTCATGAATGTGAAATATAAAGAGTGACTCTCTGTTAAAGCTGCAAGAATAAGAAAGACTTCATTCTGTGAGGAGCGACCCCATTCAAGGCCTCTGCTATGTTTATACATCACACAAAGACTTTAAAAGGCCTGCCTGACACCAACACTCTTATTAATGGATTCACTAACACACACACACACACACACATCTCTCTCTCTGTGTATGTGTTGTGTATCTTCAGAAATATTTGTGTGTTTTTTCTTCAGTAGGTGGACAACAGATCTGCTCGGATTCAAACAATGCTGAAGGAAATAACAACTAGTTTAGGTATATGTTTAGATAGTTTCTGTCACGATTTGTCCTGGCGACTGCGTTCTGTTTCAGAGACTCGTGGGTATTTGTTGATAATCTTCTCAAGGCCATGAGCATCTGTGGCTTTATCTGCTTGGCAGCTGTGATATCAGACTGGTACAAACTGTTCTGCAACACACACACACACACACACACATGAAACTTTTGTGAAAATCATAAAAATGCTGGCACTGGCTGACAACTTTTTTTTTAAAACGCTGGCAGTAAAGAGTTAATGTCTCTTTCTAGAGAGTGTGAGTTTGTGATTCATGTGAAAGTTTGTTTCAGACACAATCTGATATGTGTGTTGTTTTCTGTTGTGTGTTATCAGATGTTGATCTGTATTAAGTGGCAAACTTTGATTTGATTTGTAAATGTGTCGTCTGTTAAACTCCAGACAACTTTTGCTCTTCAGTAAAATACCTCACATGTTTACCGCACGACTCGAGTTATGACATCATTCACTCACCCGCTGCTTTACTGTCTCTCTCTATCATCAAACAAACATTGAACACATCAGTGGTCTCATTTATAAAGCATGCATGCTCACAGATTTGATTGTAGATTGTGTGTATGATAAAATCCATGGTGACATTCAGATTCATGGAGAAGTGCTTAGTGCCACAATCAGGGTCTGAGCAGACAGATGAACCTTTGCTGCCAGATGCTGCAGTATTTTGGAAATATAAGCCATTCTTGCAACTCAGAAAGGATTTAAAGATAGAGAGGTGCTTTATTTTATATGTCAATGACAAAATGATGCATCGTTTACAACAGTGGTTTTTAAACTGGGGGCCGGGAGATGGTGCCAGGGGGCCCCAGTTTTATGACATATTATAAAATACATTCATTTTTCATGAATTCTGTGTAATTAAAACCTAAAAAATAATAAGCCAACTAACCAACAGCACAACTAGATATAATTGTATATGTTTTGTTTAATTAAAATATTACATTTTAAAACTGTTTTTGTCATAAATTTTCTTTCGGGGGGCCGCAAAAAAGTGCACTGTACACAAGGGGGGCCGCACGCTGAAAAAGTTTGGGAACCACTGGTTTACAAGGCAGAGATCTGAAAATGAACACAACTTTTAATTTGAGAAATTATAATGATAATCTAATCATTTGAGATTTATACTGTGTGATTCACAAAAGATGCAAATGATGCTTGAACATTTTGAGTTAAATCACTTTATTTGCATCATTTGTGCATGAAATTCAGATAAGAATACGTTCAATTTGCTGGCTTTAGCTAGCTTGTTATCTTAATATGTATGTATCATTTTTATTTCTGTTTTTATAAAAGTATGAAGATGTGTCTTACAGCTCCGGGTGTCCCCATACAGCGATGATGATTTTATCCTCTATTGCTGTCTCTTATTTCTGCCTCCGCTCGCTATGTCTTAATTACGTCACTACTCGAACAAGCTCCTGATTGGTTTACGCGGCACGAATTTGTGCCGCATTATTTGCATGAATCGCATCATTTGTGCCACCTCATTGGTGTGAAATGCAAGGCACGTCTTTGTATTGATAAATACACTTAAGCTTCATTTGCATCTGGTGTGAACGCACCAATAGATTTCACATCTGAAAGTGAAGCATACGGTATGTGGTTTTCTTTGGATACATTCATCCTTCAATTACCACGTATGCACTTTTGATAAACAATCGTTAGATGACATTTAGGATGGTTTCTCTCCAGGGGCCTCATTTATAAAGGGTGCGTACGCACAGATTTATCCATATTTATAAAAACTTTGTCTTCGACGTGGAAAAGTGCTTAGCGCCATGTCAGGGTCTGAGCAGACGTACACACTTTTGCTTGTCTGATTGCTGCAGGTTTTTTGAAATATAAGCCATTCTTGTTGTTTAAAATTGGGTTTAAACATTGACAAGCGCTTTTATATATGTCTATGACATTAATTAGGCATCGTTTAAAGGCGGAGATCTGAAACTGCTCAGCTGCGCGCACAAGTTCAAGTTCATTTGTGATTTATAGATTTGAAAGGGGTACGCACGTTTTCTGCACGTACGTTCGGTTTATGAATCGCACTTACGCATTTTTGTTAAATGATCGTAAGATCAAATGTAGGATGTTTTTTACGCAGCATTTTATAAATGAGGCCTCTGATCTGTGTGTAGTTTATCATGATGACATCACATCAGAAAGTTTGACAGCTC
The DNA here is from genome assembly GCF_027580225.2 of Misgurnus anguillicaudatus. Lineage (NCBI taxonomy): Eukaryota > Metazoa > Chordata > Actinopteri > Cypriniformes > Cobitidae > Misgurnus > Misgurnus anguillicaudatus. The sequence goes on along the minus strand of NC_073348.2, from coordinate 40,748,349 downwards.
GTGTGCTCTCAGCTTCATAATGACATTTTTATTGATGGTTATTAAATCCTTTTGCTTCAAATGAAAGATTATAATCCCGTGATTCATCTGAAAACTGTGTTTTGATTTGTTGCTCTATTCAGAAAATGAATGAGAAATGTTTTTAGAAGAACTGAAGGCTCTGATTGATGTTTTAAGAGATTTTATTGTAAAAAGTGTTCACGAACCTCTTTCTTCATGTGTGGGAGAGATTCATTCATACACGTATCCGGTTGCAAAGGGGCATAAAGTTGGGAACTTTTAATCTGGGAATTATTCCAAATTGGAAACTTAACAGAAATGTATAGGAATTTATGGGAATGATTTGGACATTTATATAAACTATATGATATACAAGCATTTAGTTTGGTCATAAGCAGACATGCATGCAAGGTAATACAAATTTTGAAGAATCCTGATACTTTACGCTCATCAAGCTGTGGATTTATTTGATCAACAATACAAATCATTTGTATAAGCATTACTGTTATAGGCAGATTCTCAGTTCCCATATTTTCCCATTAATACCCATGAATTTTTTTCCTTGAAAATTCCCAGAATTTTGCAGCCACGTGCATCTGTATCTGTATCTGACACGTCTGTCTCTCTGCAGCGAATGTACTGGACACAATGTTACTGAGGATTTCTGGGAAGTCTGCGGTGGGCAGTGGGAAAGAGAACAGCGCCAGCACAGCACCTGGGATTCCTGAGCGAATGTTTTTGTGTCACTGTTACAATCACTGTCCTGAGGATTCAATTAATAACACCTGCAGGTACACAACACAATTACACACACTTATATCATCAGAGCTGTGCGTGACGATTATAAGACACAACATACTGTACAATATCTGACAAAACATGCTGACTGATCACCATTAGGTTTAGTTCAGTGTTGTTTATGTTTGACTGGATGATGATGATGATGATGATGTTCACACAGGACTAATGGTTACTGCTTTACTATGGTGGAGGAAGAGGAGGGTGGCTCTCCCGTTCTCACATTGGGCTGTCTGGGATCTGTGGGTTCAGAGTTTCAGTGTAGAGTGAGTTACACAAACATGCACACAATTGTTTGAGATTTTCTGTCTGCATCACATTTAAAGACACATCATCATCATCATCATCATCTTCATCATCAGGATACAGGAAACGCTCGTCTGAGGAGAGTCTTGGAATGTTGTACAGATCAGGATTACTGTAACAAAGATCTCCAGCCAATCTTACCTCCGCTCAAGAGACCTGGTGAGACACACACAGACACACACGCACACACATGCACACACACACACACATGCACACACACACATATGGCTGATGATTTTTGACAGGTTAAACTGTTACAAACCGCAGGTTAGGAGCAGCAGGGGCTGATGGGATTGTGTGTTCTCTCTATCTGTAATGAAAAGGACACAAGTTCTCATGGGACAGATTCAGTTTCTGACATCTGAGAATCTGTCACACTGCAAAACACATCCTGTGTGTGTGTGTCCACGTGTGTGTGTGCTGCTGCATGTGTGTGCGTGTGTGTGTGTGTGTGCGTGTGTGTGTGTCAGTCTGCTTTAATAATCAGTAACTAAAGAAAAATGAATGACTGATATAATTAGCAGATCTTTTATTTCTGGACACTTGAAGTTTAATAGCAGCATGTGTTTATAAATGAAAGCTTAAAAAACGTGTCTATGATACAGCCTTGATTAGATATAATTAGAGGTGTGTATTGTTGTGTGTGTGTTGCTGTGTGTGTGCGTGTGTTGCTGTGTGTGTGTAATGTTAGAATCCCAGTGAGCGGTCCGTCTACGTTTGGTTCTCTACGGTGTCGTTGGTCAGAAACTCAAGCGGAGCAGGAAGGCATCGATTACGACTCAATTACATCTCCACTGATTCTCAATACACAAACTAAACTACTAAACTCACATAAAGAGAGAGAGCGAGAGAGAGAGAGAGCAAAAGAAAAACAAAACAATGTATTTCTCTTCTGATGAAAATCTGTTTGATGTTTGTTCATGTTAAACTCACCATTACTGTGGGTTCACACCAGACGCGAGTTCAACGATTTGCACGAGTAGATTACATACAAAGTCAATGCAGAGACGTGATCAGATGCGTCCTCGTGTGGGCTGATGCGAATGACACAATATGAGCGGGGCATTTGCCGTGAAAACATGCGCTATTCGCCTCAAACGTGTCTTCGCCCAAGTTGAAAATATTCAACGGGAGCGAAAGTTACATTCCGCGAGTAATTTAAAGCGAGTAATGCGATGCCCCGCGTTTGGTGTGTAAGTAGCATAAATGTACTCGCTTCATTCACAGCCGCACGTGAAATTCTAGTCATTGAGATATTCATGCAGAAATTCGCATCATGGGAGGGGCTTCTGCAACTCTGCTCGCTTCCTGTAATCACATCACTGCTAAAGCAAGCGCCTGATTGGTTAACACGGTGCGTTTTTCCTCCAAAGTTCAGATTTTCCAACTTGCGCATTTCCCATGGTAACGCTCAATTCACATCATTTGCGCGTCTTAAGGCGCAATGGTGTCTAATGCTACGTACACACCAAATGTGGGGGATTGCGTTGCTTGCTCTGGATTACTCGCGGGATTTAACTTTGTCATGTACATTTTTTGCTCGGGTTGGGTGTTTTCAACTTGGGCGAGGGCGCGTTTGAGGCGAATAGTGCGGGTTTTCATTTGCGTCACCCCACGCGAGGATACGTCTGATTGCATCTTTGCATTGACTTTGTATGTAATCTACTCTCGCAAATCGTTGAACTTGCATCTGGTGTGAACCCACAGTAACACGCCGCACTAAATGCCTCATTCGCGTCGCGAGATCTCCAGACACGCGTCAACGCATCTTTACACTGACTTATTACACGGCTCTCTGGAATGCTTGATTCTGATTGGTCAATTGAGACATTTGCAGGTTCGTTCTTTTCAAATAATAACCGCTCCAAAGTAATAACGCATAGCCGGACTACTTGTATGTTTTAAATCCCTCCGCGCCAACAAAGATTACTGTTTGGCGCCATCTTGTGACAAACACTGGACAACCACAATTAAGAATGGAACATTTTGACATTCATTTTAACATGTACGGAAAAAACAAAACATTTAAACAGTGAATAGAAGAACGAACAACGACAAGAGACAGAGAGCTTACTGAGACTGAACTTGACAAAATAGAGCATGACAGCTACGAAGCCAACACACACAAAAAAAATACAGAATGGGGATTAAAACTTCTCAAAGACTGGCTAAAAGAGAAAAAATGGAGACAGAGAAGTATGAAGCAGAGGATCTTAATAAGGTATTACCATCATTTTATGCATCTGTGCAAAGTTTCGTGGAAGGATAAAAATGATAATTTAAAACAAACATGCCAATAAAATGTTTCAAATTCATATTCATGTCCAGTTTTTTTTCTTATGTGGCAAGTAGCCGTGTAATAAGCGGGATAATGTAGAGGCAGCCGGTAGTTATCGGGAAATAAGCCCCGACAGTGTGATCAGGACCCGACGCGAAGCGTCTACATTATCCCATAATGCCTCTACATTATCCCTTACTTAACAATGAAATCCCTCACGCTTGATGCCCCTACCGTGGATGGTGTAAACGCATAGATATGTACACTAGATGTCGCCTTGGCTACGACAGTTCATTGGAACAAATGAGTCAAATAGAGGCGCCATCTTGAAACAGGGGAGCCCTGCATCAGCGTCATTGTAGGCAATGGTGTAACGGAAATAAAATCACCATAAATCGTCATGAATGCGATTTTCTTGGTTTTCTTTTGATTTGTTCCAACAGTCAGACATGTTTTTAGCATTGAGTCCAGAAAAAAATAAAAGTTTTGATATTATGAAAATCTACTTTTTCTAACTATAATGCATAGTGCTAGTAGGCCCAACATCCAAACGCAGCACAAAAGTCCGGCATCCATGAATTTGGAGTACAGGCGGAGATAGCAGCGTTACCTAGATACTTCCTATGACAAGACCCCTGTTCCAAGATGGCGGCAGTTTTGATGCATGCTTAGAACCCCAAGGCGACATCTAGTGTATATATCTATGTGTGTGAAAGGCAGCATAAGAATGCGGTGGGGTTTGTGGGTATTTTAAGTGTTGTTAGTTGGCTGTTCCGGATAGTTAGGGACTCAAGAGCCCAACCCCAGATCTTCATCAGATCCCTTGATTCCAGTATATAGGATTTGATAAGCAGTCATGATTTATGTCACTTGAGTGATTTTAATCTGAACAGTAGATGTAACACTGATCCTAAAACATGTTTCTTCTGTGTCTTCTCCTCAGATTTAGACAGCAGTCTTCATCATACGGCTCTTCTGATCTCTGTGAGCGTCTGCTCTATCGTCCTGCTCTTCATCAGTTTATTCTGTTACTGCAGGTATAAACATCATCATCATCATCAGCAGACTTTAGGTTTATAAGAGATCACAATATCATCTGATTGATTTGAGTGAATGTGTGTGTGTATCAGGTATAAACATAAGGAGACCCGAGCGCGCTACAGCATCACTCATGATGAGACTCTTAAACCGTCTGGAGAATCATTGAGAGATATGATCACACAATCACAGAGCTCAGGCAGCGGTTCAGGACTCCCTGTGCTGGTGAGAGACAAACACTGCATGTATTTGACATTCATCAGAGCTTTACTAGCAGTTTAGTGTCACACCTACAGTATACGTATGTGAAATGAGAAAACGTACCCATTATTAATACTAAAGTACTTATCAGCTAAGATTGTGCTTTTGGATTAAAACAGTAGATTCTGTATGACAGTGGACGACTTTAGCTGTATATCATCATCATTCAATCAGATATACAGAGATTCAGTCTGTCAGACACTTTATTAAACAAACATATAAAGTATATCTGACCCTGAACCACAAAGTCAAACCAGTTTATTTTTAACAATAGCCAACAATACATATTGGGCATTATGCCAAAAATGAATTAAAGATATTATTTGAAGATGATGTTTCATAAATATATTTATAGTAAATGTACTACCGTGAATATATCAAAACTTTATTTAGCATTATTAATATTTGTTGCTAAGAACTTCATTTGGACAACTTTAAAGGGATCGTTCACTGAAAATATCAACTTTCTGTCATCATTTACTTACCCTTATACCACGGGTCTGTTGAATGCTAAATATCTTCATGTATAAATGTTTTTGTTTTGCTGAACATACAAGTTTGGAAGAACTTAAGGGTAAGTAAATGATGACAGAAAGTTTTTTTATTTTCAGTGAACGATCCCTTTCAATATGGTTTTCTTATATTTCGCTTTTTTGCACCCTCAGATTCCGTATCTCTGCCAAATCCTAACAAACCATACATCAATGAAAGGCTTATTTATTCAACTTTCAGATGATGTATACATCTTAATTCAAAAGATGACCCTTATAACTGGTTTTGTGGTGCATGGTCACATATAACACAATACAAGGTGTATCATACTGTATGTTTTTTATCACTTAAAAAAATGAAAGTTGCAGTTTTTTTAAGCTCAGTTTTTTCTGTGCTGGTGCAGCGGACGGTGGCGAGACAGATCCAGATGGTGTCTCAGATCGGGAAGGGTCGATACGGTGAGGTGTGGATGAGCCGCTGGAGAGGAGAGCAGGTGGCTGTGAAGGTTTTCTTTACTACAGAAGAGGCCAGCTGGAACAGAGAGACTGAGATCTATCAGACCGTCCTGATGAGACATGAAAACATTCTGGGTAAAGAAGCACTCACACACTGTCCTGCGATCAGATCTGATACAGAGATGGTATACTAGGGTTCATAGGGTGCATATAAACAGTTCAGTTTGTAGCAATATCAAGAGATACTAAATCTAACTTTTTCAAAGTTCAATATTTTCATACAAGATAGTCTGCATGCAGTGATAGTTATGAACAATAAAAATGAATAAATTCAGAACACAAAGCAAATATTTTATAACCTCAGAGATGTGTTTCAGGTCTGTGAAAGTATCTTGTGTTTCCTCACAGGTTTCATCGCTGCAGATATCATAGGCACAGGCTCGTGGACGCAGCTCTATCTGATCACAGATTATCATGAAAACGGCTCGCTGTACGACTACCTCAAATCCACCTCGCTGGACACCAAATCACTGCTGCAACTCGCACAGTCCGCCGTCTCGGGTCTCTGTCACCTACACACTGAAATCTCCGGCACGCAGGGAAAACCGGCCATCGCACACCGAGACCTGAAGAGCAAAAACATCCTGGTGAAGAGAGACGGCACCTGCTGCATCGCTGATCTGGGACTCGCCGTCAAATTCATCAGGTAGACACACAAACAAACAAAGAGTTTTTCTCTTAAAGGGGACATATCATGAAAATCTGACTTCATGTTTAAGTGCTAGAATTGGGTCCACAGTGCTTCTGTCAACCTAGAAAATGTGGTAAAGATCAACCCAGGAACTTAGTTTTGGTAAACCATTCTCTGTAAGCATGTGAAAATATAGCTCATTGAAATTTGACTCCCCTTGTGATGTCAGAAGGGGATCTTATTAGAATAATACCGCCCCTTAACCTGCTCTATCCAACCACAACACTGACATTTAGTACCGAGAGAGAGAGAGAAAATAATTGACAGCACAATTGAGTTTCACTTTCAACAAACCACCATTATGGTGATCAGTGTTTGCATTATCAGCTCATTTGAATTTAAAAGGACACACCAAAAAACGGCACATTTTTGCTCACACCTACAAAGTGAAAAATTTAACATCTTATAATAAACTAAACTAAAACTTCACATATGTACTCTGGGGACACTAAAGATTTATTTTACATCTTAAAAAACTCTTGAAATGTCCCCTTTAAACACAGTCAGGCAGAACGTGATGTCACCCAACTGAGAGGATTTATTTTTGTTTATTAGCAAGAAGACTCGGACTGCGACAACCAACCGATTCGATGAATTCAAATACACAATATGGACAAAAGTTTTGGGACACCCACTTCCAATGAACAGGTTTGACTACTTTAGTCATTTCAGTAAACACAAATCTTAATGCTATAGCACTAATATTATATGAATTGTGTGCTTATAATTTTATAGCAACAGTTGGGCAGAGCAAACGCAACCCCTCACTTTATTATTGGACAAAAAGAAATGAAAGATTCAGATCAACCACACTGCAAAAAAATAGTCTTGTTTTCAGTACAAATATCTAAAAACAATTTAAAACAAGATGCATTTTCTTGATGAGCAAAATCTCTTAAGGAAATAAATAGACTAAAAAATATAATTTAAGTGAATTTGCACTTAAAACGAACATAAAAATCTGCCAATGGGGTAAGAAAAAAATCTTTTGTTTTCTTAAACACTTAATTCAAGAAAAAATTTCTTACCCCATTGGCAGATTTTTATCTTGCTTGTTTTAAGCACAAATTCACTTAAATTGTATATTTTTGTCTAAAACTAGACTTATTTTCTTAGGTCATTTTGCTCATCAAGAAAATACATTGTGATTTAAGAATTGTTAGATATTTGTAATGAAAAAAGACAAAAATACTAAGTAAGAAAGTCATTTTTTTGCAGTGCACACCCATGAATGATTTATACATTTCAGTCCTTTCCAAAACTGTTACAACTAAGATGAAAAAGATTTCTTTCAAATGTTATTGTACGATATACAGCATTAATATTTGTTTTAATTGGAATAACTGGAAGAGATAAACATGTTTATTTTTTTCTTAATGCCATCTGTGGCTATATTCATGGCAAGAAGTGGTTAATCACAGGTTCAAAATGCAAGTAAGGTGAATTGGAGATGTCAGATCAGATATAATGTCTATGAACGGTGGACGGAAAGGGGTGTCCCAATATATATTTGTCTATAAAGTGTTTATCTGTGAACTCAGGGCTGTCTGTACAGAAATTCATCACAGATTCTTCATCTCTTCTCCTGTTCTCTGTTAAGAAACATTCATTTAAAGAGTCATGAGATGTTGTTGAACTGTGTTTTATTTCTCTCAGTGATACGAATGAAGTGGACATCCCACCTAACACACGGGTCGGTACCAAACGCTACATGGCACCGGAGGTTCTGGATGAGAGTTTGAACCGGAGTCACTTTCAATCGTACATCATGGCAGATATGTACAGCTTTGGTCTCATTCTGTGGGAGATGGCGAGAAGATGCTCGTCTGCCGGTGAGTTTATGCACACTTCTCTAATCTAACCTCGGCCGTAGCCAGCTATAAGGTCAAAATGTAAAGTTCTCTGAATGACTACTTAGTTATTAAAAACAACTCATATTGGCATCTGCGTACAGAATTAGGTTTAAAAACTTTACTATACAGTTAATGATGAAGATTAACTCTAGATGCTGAAGGGCAGGTGCTGCATTCACTGTGTTGCCAGATCCTGTTATTAAAAAACCCTCTTTAGACAAACATTTAGTTTTTAAGCAATTAATCTCTGAGAAATGTAAAAAGTGAGGAGTATGTGCGGGATAGTGTTAGTGATGTCACTGATTTATTTCTGAAAGATAAGGTTTAAATGTGTTAGTTTTTCATATTAATATCTGGCAACACAGGGTGAAGCACCTACACTGACTGTAATGATCAAATAAGGTGCATCATTTAGCTTTCAGATGTTACTGGTGAAAGGAAACTACAAACACAATAATAATCATGACAAAACTGTAGAAAATAACACGAGTTCAAAGATGTTCATTAATTGAGTTTAAATCAAATATGCCAAATATGCAAACACTGGCCATGAATAAGGCTGTTATTACATTTAATTTGTGAGTTAACCTTTAATAAAGTCATCACACTAACTATGTTCTTGTTTATGTAATATTGCTTATTAAATGATTACAATAATAAGCATTGTTAAATGAAAAATAAATAAATAATCCAACCTTAGTCAGTAGTAAAGCATCAACAAATTGTGATCTAATAAACATAATATAAAAATGTCTACCCCTCAAAACAGAAAGTATGTTATGCACTAATTAAATGTAAAGTGCACCTAAAAAACTATTACTAGTAATCCCAAATAGATTTTTAGTGCATTGAAATAAATGGTGTCTCAAAACAGCACAGTTGAGTACACTTACATGTTTGTTTCTTATTCTAATGAAGTATTAAAGACACATTTTTAGTACAAGTAGAAAACTAGTGCAGCTAAATAGAGTGTATTTTAATGCGATTTTTTTGCCATCACCAGAAACATCTCCATAAGTCAACAGATGTTTTTATTTTCATTGTCATATCTGATGTAATATTGTAATGTTTTGCTCTGTCAGGGATTGTGGATGAATATCAGTTACCGTATCATGATCTTGTACCCACTGACCCTTCATATGAGGACATGAGGGAGGTGGTCTGCATTAAAGGCCAGAGACCCTCATTGGTCAAACGCTGGATTGGTGATGAGGTAAAAACATCAAACTCTTCATATTGTCTTAATAGTGCATCCAATGTTAAAAGTGTTTCAAGAAACTAATGAGAAATATTGCTGATATATTCTCTAAAAACATGATATTCATCTCATGACATTACATGTAGTATACAAATCCATTGTTGAAAGAAGGCAGATGTGTATTTTTATGTTGTCTGTACAAAAAATATGAAACAACATCCAAGACAAATTAACAACTATCATTATTGTATTACTGTCATTACTGTATTTTTGAGAATATAACACTGCAAAAATGATTTTCTTGCTTGGTATTTTTGTCTTGTTTTCAGTAGAAATATCTAAAAATTATTTAATCAAGATGTATCTTCTTCATGAGCAAAAAGACAAAAAATATACAGTAAACTTTATCAGTGCTTAAAACATGCAAAAATTGGCTAAAAAATTCCTGAAATAAGTTTACTTTTTTCATAAACACTTAATTCAAGAAATTGTTTCTTATTCAATTGGCAGATTTTTTTGCTTGTCTTAAGCACAAGTTCGCTTAAATTTTTTGTTTTTTTGTCTAAAAACTCAACTTATTTTCTTAGGTCATTTTGATCTCGATTTAAGGATTTTTAGACATTTTACTGAAAATAGGGCAAAATACTAAATAAGAAAGTCATTGTTTGAAGTGTAAGAAAAATCTTGAAATAAGTTTACATTTTTCTTAAACACTTAATTCAAGAAAAAAATCAAGAATTTCAGATTTGTTGTTAGTTTTATGCACAAATTCACTTAAATTTGATAGTTTTTGGTCTAAAAACTAGACCTATTTTCTTAGGTTATTTTGATCATTAAGAAAATACATTGCAAAAAATGATTTTCAAGAAAAAAAAATCTTAGTATTCTTAGTCTTGTTTTCAGTAAAAATATCTAAAAATTCTTAAATTTAGATACTTTTTCTTGATGAGCAAAACGACACAAAATATCAAATTTAAGTGATTTTGTGCATAAAACAACCAAAAAAATCTGCCAATGAATTTAGTGTTTAAAAAAATGTTCAAGATTTTTTTGCTTACCCCATTGGCAGATTTTTTGCTTGTTTTACGAACAAAATCACTTAAATTAAATATGTTTTCTCTAAAAACTAGACTTACTTTCTTTTGTCATTTTGCTCATCAAGAAAATGCATCTTAATTTAAGACTTTTTTAGATATTTTTACTGAAAACAAGACAAAAATACATTGAATTTTTTTTCTTGAAAATCATTTTTTTTTGCAGTGAACATTTTTATGTAATAATTTTTTAGATATTTCTACTGAAAAATTAATTTTATTCAGTGTAAGATAGTAATTGTGTTTATTCTGATGTTAATCTTTTGTGTGTATGTGTGTGATGAGTGTCTTCAGCAGATGGCTAAACTCATGACTGAATGTTGGGCTCATAATCCAGCATCTCGTCTGACGGCACTGAGGGTGAAGAAGACGCTCTGCAGGATGTCTAAAAGTCAGGACTTTAAACGATGACTCTACTGAAGCGCCAGCACAAGCGGCTTTTACTCCTGCTTTCTGTGAAAGCTCAAGACGGATGAAGAAACTTGCAGGACACTTCACAGATAAACATCATGTGTTTACAAGAAGACATCAGACCTCAGACTGGAATGATGGACCACACAATGACTGTGGGACTCCATTTATAAAGAAAATCATTAAATGTCCTTCGAGAAAAACTCTGTTTCAACATTGGATTTGTTATGCGATGTTATTTTCTGAAGAGCTTGATGTCGATTCATTGTAAATGATGATGAACTTTGATGTTTGGCTCGTGGTCGTTCAAAACTCTGTCCTTGTAAAATATGAATGTAAATATTGAATGTTGTTTAATTGGTAATGTTTGTACAGGATCTTTCTTGTGCCTTATTTAACACGTACACTTCTAATATTTGATAGTTTATCTAAATGGAGTGAAATTAATGTATGCGTTTAACATTCCACCTTTAATAAAGTGGATTCATTCTGAGATTCTCAGCTTTCATCAATATATACTAAACATAAACTTTAAAGGAACACTCCACTTTTAAAAAAATGGCTTATTTTCCAGCTCCCCTAGAGTTAAACATTTGATTTTAACTGTTTTTTAATCCATTCAGCTGATCTCTGGGTCTGGCGGTACCACTTTTAGCATAGCTTAGCACAATCCATTGAATCTGATTAGACCATTAGCATCGCACCTAAAAATTGACCAAAGAGTTCTGATATTTTTACTATTTAAAACTTGACTCATCTGTAGTTACATCGTGTACCAAGACCGACAGAAAATTAAAAGTTGTGATTTTCTAGGCAGATATGGCAGGTAGGGTTGTGCCGATAGACGATAGAATCGTGTATCGACGATCTTCAGACATATCGCCAATGGCAGGCTTTCATGGCGATAGTCACGACGATAGTTGGCGAATGGTTATTATTATTATTATCATCGTAGTTTTATATTAACACCCACAATGCATGCTTTTCCTCACATGAGGGTTTGTGGGCTACACTTTACGCGGAGAGCTTGTAAAGAGAGAATTCCTTCTTGCACGTACCTGCATTAATGCGCGCGTCTTGGTCTCCTTCTACCACTAAATCCAGCGCGCCGGGTCATGAGCAGCTGCGCTTCTCTGTCTCACATGCACGCGCTCTCGCGTCTGTCCGAAGTCTAAACATAAACTAAAGTAGTAATCCTTATGTATTTGTTCAGTTTAATGCGTTTCATGCGAGCTGAGGCAAACTTTACTTTTTGTTTAAAATATGACCCGCTGCATATTAGCGCCTCTCTCTCACTCTCGCGTACGTGCAGAAAGCTGCGCTCTGTCCGAAGTCAGATCACTAGGTATTAATTCTGTTTATGATATGCATTTCAAGGAGTTGTAGAAACACGTCCCTCGTGTTTAATATATGATTGTGTTTAAAATATGATCGCGTTCCGCTGGACCGATGCGTTTAAAAAGGCACCTCATGAGAGCACCACTGCTTCTTGACACGTAGTCTTCTGCAACAGCACTAAACCAACGCATTGAATTGTTTATGTGCGCGCACGTGTGTGTGCGTGCGCAGATGCATGTTTTTACAGTTATTAAGTAATCATGATAGGGTTTTAATACGCGCTCGCATTAAATGCATCAGGTTTAAGAAGGTTGCGGTCATGACGGTGTTGCTCTTGTTTTTTTTGTCCACCCATCAAGTGACTTGTTATAATGAGTAAAAAATTAACAAATAAAAAAATGAGTAAACTACTGTCCCGCCCCCCGATAATATTGTGTATCGCCGATCTCACAGGCTGACGATAGGACGATCTGAAAATAGGGCATATCGCCCAACACTAATGGCAGGAACACTATATACTCTCATTCTGGTGTAATAATCAAGGACTTTGCCGTATCATGGCTGCAGAAGGAGCAATGATATTACACAGCACCTGAAAATAGTCCCCTTAGTAACTTTTAATGGCAGGGGACTATCTTTGGGCACTGCGTAATATCACTACGCCTGCTGCAGACATGTTACATCAGCAAAGTCCTTGATTATTACGCCAGAATGAGAGTTTTTAATTTTTTTATTTTCTGTGAGTCTTACTACACGATGGGGTCAAGAGTAACAGATCACTACTTATGTTTAAAGTGAAATTATACTGAAGTCATTTGACATTTTTACAAAATTTCACCTTGTATTGATTGACCACACTTGTGAATTATTGACCACAGCAATAAAAAGAAATATATCTGTCTAAAACATTAGCTTTTAAAATGAAGTTTTTCTGAAAAATTGTACTTTCGCCCCTTTCTCTGCTATTAAATATGAATGCGTCACAGAGAATTATGGGAATGTCCACTTATTTTTTTCAGTGTAAAATTCATGGTTATTTACAAAACACTTCATTTTAACAATAATAAAAGTCCACCTGTCACCTTATTGAATATTATAGAGATTTTCAACATTAAATGTGGCAAATTTACATTTGATAACAATTTTATAGTCAAACAAGTAACATCTATTACAATCTTTCAACATATATGTGAAGGTTATTGAAGTTTTATGTGAAGTTTAGCAGTTTTACAGTAACATTTTCATAAAAAGCCACACGAGACGCCCAAATTCAGTGTTGCATATAAATATAATTTATTACTTGTTTAAAAATTCTTTCTTACATTTTGTACAGAAACTTCACAGAGATGCAAGCGTTTGCAAATTACATCATGAACGTGCCATAAAAGTATAAGTAACATCCTCACTATAAATATAATCATATGATAACTATGGAAAGCGACTGCTAGCGGTTTTTAGCAGATATAATTCGTTTTTATAAAGGATGCAGAATTTGCATAGACAGCTTTAGAAAGTCTTTTTAAAAACTTGTACGAGGAAAATGATGGTGAACAGAGACGGTGCTGTAAATTGCAAACACTCAAATGGCTATTTTTCTTTTTACAATTAATTCTTTTACTGCAGCAGATAGAGATCATTACGATCATCACATGCATCCAGCGTTTCTCACACACGTCTCACATCTGTCTCTGTTTCTTCAAACAAAAGTCTCACGTGCCTTAAACTCGAGACGCTGCAGCAAACCCAAACATCAAAGTCTGGACCTGGAACATAATCGAGTTGATGATGCGGTGAAGATGAGAGAGATCTGACCACTGACTTTTCCTGAAATGGTCTCCAGAAATTCTCCCTCATGCGTTTCTGTTTCAAAGCAGCAGGTGTCAACACGTGAAGACTTACAAAACGCCTAAAAGATCTTTTTTTTTGACTAAATTGCAATTAGATACAGGTCACTATTCAACAAAACGCAATAAGAAAATGATCATCATTAAGAATAATAACACTGGTAAAACTTTACACTGTTGTGAATGCATATATACAGAAGGCTCACGTGTGTAGTTGCAGGTTCTGTCCACCGGATGGCGCTGAAAAACCACCTACATCTCAAACCAGCACTCAAACATGTTTGCAAAAAGAAATGAAAGAATGAAAAGAAAACAAGGCAGTTTAAAAGAAAACAATAAAGAGTTTATGGCCCTGCCTGTCTGTAGGTCACGCCCACTTCCTGCTCTTATTATCCTATTGCGAGTCCCAGTAAAGGAGGGCGGGGTCCAGTATTTGGACAGCAGAAGTCGCGTTTCCTAAGAAACTGATTTGACAAAAGTACAGACGGCAGGGCTGCGTTTCTTTAGATGCTCATCTGTGAAGTGGATTGGTTTTATGAAACAGACGGTTCGAGCCGGTCTGCTGATGTCACAGTGATCTGGCAGCGATTCGGTGCCGCCCGCCGTGACTCGCTCTCTCTCCTCCCGGGAACTTCCTGCGCCCGGCGTCGCCGACAGGTGTCAGTGCTCGGTTGCCATGGACACGATGTTCTCGTGGCGACCCATCTCCTCCAGTACGGCGGCCAGTCGGTTCAGATTGCCGTCGGGAAAGTGCTGCGCCTCCCACAGGTCCAAGATCACCCCGGTCGGACTCGACTTGGTGGCAAAATAATTCAGATACCTTAAAAAGTAGACACACATGAGGAATAACTGAGACACTGATGTGTGAACCGTGTTTATAATCAAACACAACATCACTGTGTACAGTATGTCTAACACTAACACAACATCATCATGTTTTGAGAAAGTGAGGGTCTGAAAACTAATAAACTCGTACGAAATCAACTATCATGAAGATGTAAACTAGCAGTTTAACACTTATCTCACCTGTCCAGGTTGAGTTTGTGTGCCAGCATCCTCCAGTCGTTCCCGCGGGTCTGAGGGGCGTCCAGACTCCCGCACAGTTTCTGTCGGATTGACAGAGGGATCCGGAAAGCGTTTGGACCCACTAGTGTGGTGATGTTACTGGCTGGATCCAGAAGAGACGTGTCGATACACTGAGAGTCCTGAACACAACCACAAACATCATCAACTCAAACTACAGTGAATGCGTCAAATATATACGGAAAAAAATATAGATGTGTTCAAATATATAAAAAATGGCCATGAATATATTTGCTGAAATATGTTTACAAACATTTATTTTATTGTATATTTTGAAATATATAATATAAATATAATATAAATATAGTAAATATATTTGTAAATATAAAATATATAAGTATTTATATTCATGTTGCATTTGAATTGTATGTTACAAACATGTAAAAATAACAGGTTTAAAAATATTAAAATTAAATATATTTTTAACTGCTAATGTACTTTACAAACTTTTATATTTTGGCCAGGAAAATATATTTTTTCAGTATATTTTAGCAAATATATTTTTTATTTTATTTTGAAATATATTTAAAATTATGTTAGAAAATTTCTACTTTTAGTAAAAGTAGACATTTTCTAACATTATTTGAAATATATTTCAAAATATGCAAAAAATTGCCAAAAATATATAGTTGCTAAAATATGTTTACAAAAATGTTTTTCTCATCAATACACTTTTTGTCTCTTTTTTGTATATTTTAAAATAAAATGTAAAAAAAATATATTTGAAAGCATTAATATTCTCACTGCATTGGAAGAAAAACTAATGTACTTATAATTTTATATTTTATACATAAATATACATTTTATACTATATATAACTAACTTTTATATTTTGGCCAGAAAACATATTTTTAGCTGTATGGGTTGTAAAGTTATAAATGCATTTGTTGCCCCTGAAATACATTTAAAAATATATATATATATATGTTTTCAAATTTAAATCTATTTATTAAACTACAAAATGTATTTAGCATATATTTAAAATAATATTTTTGGCCAAATAAATGTTCTGCTCCTTAAAATCCCTCTCTAAAAATAATGGGCATTTATTATAGATGTAATGCATTATTAAATACTTCATAATACTTGAATATTATATTGCTTTATTAAAGCCAATACTGCGTCTTCAGATTTGAAAGAATAGAGTCAACTCTTTAAATGAGCATTTCACCTGTAGAAACATTAATCTTTATTGAAAGTGTGTCATATTTATAGTGGAAATGTAACATACATTTAGAATTTGGTGCCTATTTGACAGAGAAAAGGAGTGTTTGTAGTCTAACCTCCTCAACAAAGATATTGGACTTCCTTCTTTCAATGATGCAAAATGATGATTTTTACATCATTGAAAGAAGGAAGTGCAACACTGAAATCTGTATTTCTCCTGTCTCAGCGAAAACTGAGGAAATGATGCACGACCATTCAAAAACATGACTGAGGTTCTAACTATACAAAGCTTAATGCAAATGGGTGAAGTGTCCCTTTAAATCCAACTTCAATTCTTCTGTTCAGTTTTGCCATGCTGGGTTCATTTTTTAATTTATAATTTTGGGTCTTTTTGTACAGGACAGTTTAAAAAGGACACGGGTAGAGGTTCAGTTATCTCTGTAAGTGTAGAAGAATGTGTTACTGACCTCAGACAGGGTGGTGTTCAGCTGAAAGATTTGTCCTTCACCCTCCACCTGTCTCACACACAGCTTACAGGAGAGATCCAGTGTAGTCATACTGAAACGTTCAAGAGTAAACGTACAGTGAAGATTACGCTGAGAGCCGCACCACACCTGCTGGAACGACAGCTCCTGGAACAGACACACAGACATTAAAAACACACACAGACACACACACTGATCTAAAAGAGCTCATCTGTTAGTCAGTGTTTCCTTTTAAATATGAAACTATAATTATATACATTTACACTGCATGAAAGTCGTATGGTCATGTGATCTGTAATATATCAAACAATCACACATCACTGGTTTGACCTCTATGACATTAAGGGCACACTCCTGTTAACCCAACCTAAACGAGTATGATAGTCCCCCCTCCGTACTGACAAAGTGAATAAATTGCGCTATTCGCGCATAGTTGGATGCTTGAACATTTTTTGTTAACTAGCGCCATTCACTCTTGAAAATGGTGCCATTCATGTTTGAAATTCGTGCCATTCCTGAGTGAAATTCGTGCCATTTCATGTGAAATTTGCGTCATTTGCGCATTCGTGTATAAAAATTTGCGTCATTCATGCATATGTTTATCTCTTCCTGCTTTTTCTTTTTTGTTTATTGTAAATTTATTTATATATTATTTTTTTCATTTTTTTCATTTGTCTATTGCATATCAGTGTATTTGTACAATTTGTACATTTTCAGAAATGTATTTTGATGGTTGCTTGTATCTTGAGCTCCCTCTTTTGGAGAGGAATTGTATACAGGTCAGAGGTGAACACCTTATTTAAGGAAACACCTGTGATTAATTTGTGAAATCGCCAGTACGCTGAAGAAGGGCGTTCAGCCCGAAACGTTCGTTGTGGGCGATTAAACGCTATTTTTGAAGCTTGAACTGTGAGTGCTGTCCCTTTCTTACATTTTACGTCATTCATGCATAAAATTTGGGTCACTCATGTGTGAAATTCGCGTTTGAAATTCATGCCAGTTGTACGTGAAATTTGTGCCATTCGGGGGGAAATTTGCGTAACTAACGTGTGAAATTCATGCCAATTGTGTGTGAAATTTGTGGCATTCGTGCATGAAATTTGCGTTAGCTCACGTGTGTAATTCGCACGTGAAATTCATGCCAATTGTGCGTGAAATTTGTACCATTCGCATATGAAATTTGTGTCCTTCGTGCATGAAATTCGCGTAACTCACGTGTGAAATTCATGCCAATTGTACGTGAAATTTGTGCCATTCGGGGTGAAATTTGCGTAACTAACATGTGAAATTCATGCCAATTGTCTGTGAAATTTGTGGCATTCGTGCATGAAATTTGCGTTAACTCACGTGTGAAATTCGCATGTGAAATTCATGCCAATTGTGCGTGAAATTTGTGCCATTCGCATATGAAATTTGCGTCCTTCGTGCATGAAATTTGCGTAACTCACGTGTGAAATTCGCGTGTGAAATGCATGAAATTGTGCATGAAATTTGTGCCGTTCGCGCGTGAAATTCGCGTAACTCACGTGTGAAATTCATGCCAATTGTACGTGAAATTTGTGCCATTCGGGGTGAATTTTGCGTAACTAACATGTGAAATTCATGCCAATTGTCTGTGAAATTTGCGTCCTTCGTGCATGAAATTTGCGTAACTCACGTGTGAAATTCGCGTGTGAAATGCATGAAATTGTGCATGAAATTTGTGCCGTTCGCGCGTGAAATTTGCATCATTCGTGCATGAATTTCACGTCACTGACGTGTGAAATACACGCGTTAAATTTGCGCATTAAATTTTTCCTCTATCGTGTCTTTGCATGTAAATCACTTGCGCTCTGGTATGAAGTATCATAAGACTTGATTGAATTGGAGCACTGGATGAGAGTATTGTCATGCATCTCTTTCTTCTTTTGTGTTAAGTGTTGTCTGTACCTGGTATTTAGCCAGCAGTTTGCTCTTCCAGTGAGTGTGTGGGACATCATGCAGGGACAGACGCAGGTTATGGGTGCTGTCTTTGAAGTTTAGAGACTTTGGTTCATCCAGCAGCTTTCCACCCATCTGCTTCTCCATCTGAAGGACCTCCTGATGGACACAAACACATAAGATCAGTGATGAGTATTCTGATGTAAGTTACTGTGTTTACTATGGTACAATCATAAATCAGAAGATGATGGACCTTGAGTGCGTCCTGAGTGTCATCCAGACAGTAAACTCTGATGTTGTACTCCAGAAGCGTGCAGCTCACAGGTCCAAACACAGCCAGTTTCAGTCTCTTAGTGGTGGCGGCGCTCACAGATTGACCCACTAGACAATACGTCCCTAATGTTTCTGTGAGGATGTGACACGCCTCCTCGTCCATCTGAATATAACACGGGGTGGTGAAGTTCTCCTCACCTACAATCACAACATCCTACACGCACAAAAACAGACAAAACACACAGACGTCAACATCTTATAATCAAATCATTACTCTTTACAATATTACAATAAACCAACCCACAAAAAACTCTCACAATAACCCCCTTTAAGAAATGAGAAACATAAATTACAACAAAAGAGGTGTGTGTGTGTCTGTGTGTGTCTGTGTATCAATGTGTGTGTTGTTAATCTGTAGAATCAGGTTCATGTTGTTTTATGTGTGTCGTTGATTACAGGCGTCTGCACTGATGTGTGCGCAGCTCTGATGCGTCTGCGTCTATTAGCACTAATCGTGACACTCGTATCGGCTTCACACTCTCATTAATTTCCTCTCATTAAGGAGGAGAGAAAAGGAATGAAAATACTTTATAGTGTGTTTGGCTGTTAAACAGCAGCATTACGATCGGTCATTAGCCTCTTTAACATCTCCTGTGGGAGCGAAGGCTTCAAGAGACATCATTAACAAACTGAATAAAAACTCATGTCATGTCTTTCAGAATGATTCATTTACTCTCAGTCGATTCATTATGTCTTCAAAACACAACTCCACAAGTCTTACCGGAAAACAAACTCAACAAAAACCTTGCATTCAACCTTCACCAAACTCACTGAAGTAAAAAGCTGCACGTTCTCACTGTGAACATGAAGAATATTTACAGAAATTACAAATAAAGTGTGTGTTGTGTCTTCAGGATTATGGCAGTGAGCATCATTCAGGGTTCCCATGGGTCATGGAATTTCTGGAATATCATGGGATTTTGAAAGATCTATTCAAGACATTGAAAGTCAGGGAATTTTATATATATAGTGTCCAAGTCATGGAATATCACGGATGGTGTTTGATGCTTTAAATTTTAACTTCCATTTATCAAATGTCATTTAAGTTGTGATGTAAGGAATGCCATTTCTGGGTCCAAGCCTCCACTGTTTTCAAGTGATACTACAATCTTAACCATTGTTTATTGCCATTATTTGTTCATTTCACGCATTTAAGCAAAAAATTATAAACTCATTTTTATGACAAAAGTCAAAGTCAGGGAAAGTCATCTGGGAATTTGACATTTGGTTTAGAGTAGTGGACGGTGTTTGAGCAAGTCATATTTATTACTGTAGTGTTATGTATGGAAGCCCATTTCCGCCACATAAGAAAAAAATCATGGTCTGATAAATCCAATGTATGAGATTAAAAAATTTAAATGATGATTTTTAAAGTCAAAATTATAAGATAAAAGTTGAAATTATGACTTTTAAAGTCACAATTATGAGATAAAAAGTCATAATTTCGTCTTTTTATCTCATATTTATGACTTATCAGAGCATGATTTTTTGGCGGAAATGGGCTTCCATAGTTATGTGATCAGGACTAACTTTAATCTCTGATGTGACAATTTCAACACAAATACAAACGCACAGATATTACACGACACACCAGATCTCAGCAGTCGCTGTCTTTGTTTGTTATAATGTATATCTGCATCTATCACAGACACAACTGTAAAATAAGAGCTCATTGACTGTTAATCATACATGTCAACACTGACTGTGGGTTCACACCAGACGCGAGTTCAACGATTTGTGTGAGTAGATTGCATACAAAGTCCATGCAAAGACTCGATCAGACACGTCCTTGTGTGGGGCGATGCGAATGACGCGATATGGGTGGCGCATTTGCAGCGAAAATACGCTATTCGCCTCAAACGCATCTTCACCCAGTTGAAAATATTCAACTTGAGCAAAAAATTTGCATGACATGAAGTTAAATTCCGCACGTAATCTAGAGCAAGTAACGTCTGTGGTGATTAACTAACACTATGTTTATTTGGTTTAATCATTATTTTCTCATCTCGTGTCACTTTAAACGAGTTTCTTATATGAAACAGAAATAATACAGTCAACAGGAGCTGTCAGGCTTCAACAATCATCAAAAACATCAAATAAGATCTTCAGAAGTCATATGAGGAACAGACTGATCTACAGCTACAGTTCTGAAATCTCATTTGCACTTCAGTTTATTAAAATGTAGCGTGAAGACACACCGGACATGACTGAGATTTAAAGATGACTTACAACAGCTGTGTGAATAAAGATTTATAAAGTCTGCCATCATTCTGATCTCTTTACTGTCCTGAGAGTTGATCTGAGCAGGTGATTTATCAGGAAGTTGAAAACAGGATTCAGATGTGCATTTCATTTAAAGCTAAGATGAAGAAAACTCTAAAGCGTCTGATCTTCTCATGCAAGCACAAAACAAGACTGTGAATCATGAAAGATCAGTGAAAAGCGTCTGATGGACCAACACTCCTCACAGCAGCAGAAAACACTCATTATTTCATGATAAAGTGTAAGAGAGAGAATAAAGCTAGGTTTTCATTCCAGCACATTTGACAAGAATTTCTCTCATCTGAGGACACAGATTGATTCACTGAGTGTTTACCAGCAGTGCCAACCCCTTATGAATGACTGAAGGCCATCCAAGAGTATTTTGTGCTTGATATAAGACGACGAGGTCACCAACTGTTGCTAAGCAGCTTAAATGCAGTCAAGGACTCACTGATGGAAGAATGAATGCTTTAGCAAGTGCTAGGAGAGATCTGTATCCTTAAAGGAATAGTCTACTCATTTTCAATATTAAAATATGTTATTACCTTAACTAAGAATTGTTGATACATCCCTCTATCATCTGTGTGCGTGCACGTAAGCGCTGGAGCGCGCTGCGACGCTTCGATAGCATTTAGCTTAGCCCCATTCATTCAATTGTACCATTTAGAGATAAAGTTAGAAGTGACCAAACACATCAACGTTTTTCCTTTTTAAGACGAGTAGTTATACGAGCAAGTTTGGTGGTACAAAATAAAACGTAGCGCTTTTCTAAGCGGATTTAAAAGAGGAACTATATTTTATGGCGTAATAGCACTTTTGGGAGTACTTCGACTCGGCGCAGTAAAACCCTCCCTCTCCCATTATGAGAGTGAGAAGGGGAGCGGACTTTTCAGGCGAGTCGAAGTACTCCCAAAAGTGTCCGTCACAAAAATGGAATTATCTCTGCTTTTTGCTCAAAATGTGGTGTTTTTGCAGAAACCTACCCATATTCAAAAGCTGATTACAAAAGAACTACTGAAGGTAGGATGAAACTTTTTTTTGTTTGGGGGTCTGTTATTTCATTTGATATATTGTATGTTTATATATTTACAGAAGAACATTTTCTGGGAGGCATTACATTTTTGTGCAAATCATAAAAAAGCTGGCACTGGCTGGCAACTTTTTTTTAAAACGCTGGCGGGGAAAGAGTTAATCAAAATCAATGTCTTTATTCATAAATATGTCCTCGTTGGTGTCAAATGACCTCTGCCAGTGATCTGACTTTTCTTTGTAAGCTTAGAATTTCTTCTCTTTATTTACATTGAACGTGTAAGTCCAATGTGGCTTCCATGTCGTTCCACCATATTGATAAACTATAATAGCAGAGAGGGACAAAAAGCACTAGCCTACCAACACATTTCCACAATGCGTTTTCATTCAGAACACGTGAACCACCTGAAACAGACAAGGAGATCAGCGATTACATAACGGCTACCGTAGTTGCAACACGCATTTGGAAAAGCGAGGTGCTAGAGAGCACTGTTCGTTTGAACGCAAAATACAATTTCACCACTAGATGGGGGTAAATCCTACTTATTTTCCCTTTAATGTGCATGTTTGACGGGTCTACACGTGACGCACACATCTTGAGGGAGAGTGCACTGGTAAACGTGAGGATGGACAGCTCTTATTCGTCATCTATTAGGTAAGTGTAAGTTTATAACCATAGTAAACGTGAATGGCGTCTTAATATCACTGCATACACGGGGACAGGCACTGTCTACGCTGAACATAGCTGCACCTGGTCGTATGCTAAGCCCGACTTAGTGCTTACACCAAATTTTTTTTTTACATCTGGCTGGTGCATCCGGCTCAAGGTCAGTAGGTGTACTGCTGTCATGCGCACACACACAACAGAGTCCCTCTGAATTTAGCCACTGTCTGGCTTATAACATTCGTTCTCCATCTCCTTCTACTAATTAACTTTGGGTTTGTGTTGAGCAGAACCGGCTCAGGAGGTCACGGGTCTATCTGGGTGCATTCGGTGACGGCTGTCTCATTTCACAGCACTATCTGGCCACAGCGAGCATGCGGTCCACTTGATATCCAGAGGGATCTCAGCAGGGGTGGACACACAGTCGGGCATGTAAACAAACTCACGTACACACAATCTCACATCACAGTCAGAGAGTTTGACTCCAGATTTCATGTATCCTCTTTAGGTGTTACACGTCATCTGATAAACCGTCAGCCTCTCGTATGTAACACTGAAAAATCTCTAGTGAATTTTATTTCTCATCCCAGGCCCCGCCCACTGACCTCCCACTGTCCCTGCTGTGATTGGCTCTGCAGTTGTATAAGCCAGTCCTCGCTGTCGGGCTGGGCGCAGTGGTGCATCGTGATGATGACGGGTCGGGTCAGGAGAGCTCCAGTTGGACCACAACTCACCACTGGACTCAAAACAGTCTGCGTGTCATCCACCTGTGGCCTGAAGACAAACCAGAGATCATCTCAAAACACATCAAATCATCACCATTCACATTATCATCATATAGACGGTTTCATTGGATGCACGTGCGGTGACGTTGGATTGTGCGTCTGGTCCGAACTTTACTTCCGGTTTCAGATTTTGAATGGTTTGACTACTTGCTAAACTGAACTCTTGAACAAATACCTTGTCGAAAATAACAAATGTTTTGGTTTTCCAGTAAGTTTACCGGAAGTTGCGTGTTGACCACGACAGCCGCTTGTTTATGTTGTTACTGCTGAAACCGTCTATAATATACAATTTAAGGATTTGCTTGGTTGGTATTTGAAAAAAAAACTTAATTTTTCTGTGTATGATGGTAGATATTTGTGTGTCAGAAGAGTTTAAAATCACCTCATAGTGTCCTTTCTGTGAACGGTCACAAACATCTCATACACTCGACCCTGAGGGATCGCACCTGCTGGTACCAACAAACTCACTCCTGTGAAGAGAAGAGACACACAACACAACAACACATTATCATCAGTGTGTCAGATACACACAACACATCATACACACTTCAACATGTTTCCATAGAGAGCGAGAGTGAACCCAAACTAATGAATTTCTCTCAGTTTCAGACGTTCATTGATTTCTTGCGTCCTTCATCTGAACTTCCTTTGAGCGACTGTCAATCACTAAACAACACAGCAAAAAAATGCAACACTGGACACCACAGCAACACAACAGATGAGAGTATTACAACAGCTACACACTTTACTTTATATATACACAATCACTGCATATCATTCATAAGTGCACAAAATACCCTACAGATAATTTATTATAAGATGGTAAAAATGTGCCGTTTTTTGGGTGTGTCCTTTAAAATGCAAATAAGTTTATAATGCAAACACTGATCACCATAATTGTGGTTTGTTGAAATTGTTGTATTGTCAGTTATTTTCTCTCTCTCTATCTCTGCACTAAATGTCAGTGCGGCGTTTGGATAGTCCAGATTAAGAGCCGGTATTATTATAATAAGATCCCCTTCTGACATCATAAGTGGAGACAAATATCAATGAGCTATTTTTTCACATGTTTGCAGAGAATGATTTACCAAAACTAAGTTACTGGGTTGAACCTTTTCATATTTTTTGGGTTGACAGAAGCACTGACCTAATTATAGCACTTAAATATGAAGTCAGATTTTCATGATATGACCCCTTTAAACTTTACTTAAAGGTGCAGTGTGTAATTTTTAGAAGGATCTCTTGACAGAAATGCAAAATAATATACAAAACTATATTATCAGTGGTGTATAAAGACCTTACATAATGAACTGTTATGTGTTTATTACCTTAGAATGAGACACAGAGGGTCCCCTTACATGGAAGTCGCCATTTTGGGCCGCCATGTTTCTACAGAAGCCCTTAACGGACAAACTTTTTTTTACTAAGGTGTCTCAGACGATGACCTGTTTGTCCGGTGGTGGCTAAAGTAGCTTCTCTATGTTTCAAAAGCGAGGGGTGAGCAGTAGACTGAGCCATTGGTTGCAATTCACAACCTCACCACTAGATGCCGCTAAATTTACACACTGCACCTTTAATGTAGTGAAATGTTGACTCTTGAAAAATCCATCAGGAAAAATCCTGAGATCTGCCGTGTGAAATATCTGAAAGAGATATTAAATAAACTCTTCACATTGAGTTCACGAGTCATCAAGAAAGTGTTCAACAGGAAGACACGATGACTCTTTTATCTATCTGCTTTTCCTCAGGGAATCATCTTCATCTGCAGGTCTCAGCCTGGTGAAAGCAGCCCTTCATCCGCTTTCATGATGAATTATTGTGGACGGTGTCGAGGACGGACGTCAGATGCTGGAATGATCGTACTTTGCGAGCGCTCTAATCCCTTTATATCTGACTCACTGTGGTAAGTCACATTGAACAACAGCTTCAAGCTAATTTATGAGCAGGAAACATCCGACACAAAGAGCCGTTCCCTGCCAACACAGCTCTCACGAGAGTCATAAAAATATCCCAGCGTGTGTGTATGAGAGAGATACTGAGAGACCTGTAGGGACATCACACTACAGTATACTATAGTACACACTTACATCAGAGGTTAGTAAACTTGTTCAAGAGAAATGTACCCAGCGAATGATTAGATCATCTACATCTTAACATCTTTTAAATGTGATCTCATGACATACAGTACACAAATCACCACTGACCTGAGTTTGGGATGATCAGATGTCCTCCGAGAGAATTGAAAGAACCGAACGCGGTGCAGGATGGGTCCCGTGATCGCATCAGAGTCTGCGTGCGGCGACTGATGGTGTCGCTGTCGATGAGAGCGTGCGGGAGTTTGGGTGAGAGTTTGGACGAGATGTCAGACAGGTCCTCCTGAGGCGTCACCATACCGGACGAGTTGTACACTTTGATTTTCAGGTTGGGCAGCGGGTCGAGCAGAGGAGAGTTGGTCATGGGGATCTTGTCTGCGACATCGTGGAGGGCGTAAACAGGACCTCTGTACATGGCCGCAGCTGATGTCAGGTCAGGAGGTGCTGTCAAAAGATCAGCTGAAGACACAAAGAGCATGATGATATCTTTAACAAGCACAATGATTTCTATATTTAAATATACTGCACTGACTAGATATGAATTCACAAGGACGGTAAAAGTGCAATTAAGGTAAAATGTATATGAGATACGTGATGAAGTCTTTCTCTCCTCTTCCTCATTACTACATTACTCGAGCAGATGGCTTCTTAACAAATGAGCTAATCTTTCACAGGTACACAGATGAATATTCATAAGCGAGCTGAGGGGGCGTGGTGTCACGCCTCAAGCTCTTCCTCATCCTCTTCATCGTGAGTGCTGTTGAACCCATGACGCAGTGCTGCTCTTAAACTAACATTACGAGTGCTTCTCCATTACACGCTCAACCACTTAACTGTGTGAGCTGTGGAAACCATGGCAACCCATCACTTTTTGAGTACTCAGACACTGCTGGTACCCAAGAGCCAAAGATCGAGATCATGAGGTCGCTTTAAGAAAGCCATCAGCTATTTAAATAACATTGATACTCAACAGATTACACTGTGTACATAACCAGTTAGAAAAGAAATGTTGTATTTATTGTGTTTTCATGTTTAATCATTATTAACATGCACAGAATAAGTGAATAACTATCAAAAATCTAAAAGTTTTTATGCATTATACCACGGTCTGTTGAATGCTGTATTCTGATTGGCTGAGAAATGTTCCGTGGGTATGGATTAATTTCTGATAACCGCACACCTAACTTGTCAAATGTCTTAAAAATAGGCACCAGAGCTATATTTGTGGTAACCGTGGTATAAGAGTAATAACTGACTCCGGTCCTTTGAATTATTTGAAAATAATGCACACACGCAATTGGGTGTGCATTATTTTCTTATAATTCAATGACCCGTCGTCAATTATTCCTTACTTAAGATGCTCTACATTGGATCTGGAGATTTGTCAGGTGTCTCGCATGCAAGCGCAAACTTTTATGCGTTACTTTGTGCTTATTTCCGCGTGTGACGTTTATCTTTCACAGGGGAAAACATGCGCACATTAACAAAACTAAGACAAAGCCGGTTAAGGTGTACATGCAATGCAAAATTAGGTTTTTGCTTACGCGGGCTTTCCTCAATAAAAGAAAAATGTTTAACTCATTTACACCCCACACATTATCAGTTTATTAAGCATAATTGCATGTAAACACTAATGGGCAACTTTCTATCGTGAAGCCAGAAACACAGAAGTGACTTAAACTGCAATTCATCGACTGCCCACTAGAGGCTCCAAAAGGGAGCCAATCCCATAGACCCCCATGCTAAAAATGCCCAACTCTACAGCAGAAATAAATGTGTTTACAGCCTGGTACAAGAAGTTTTTTTAGTCTGTATAGCTCATTTTGCCCTTCATGACAACTGGAAGGGTGGTGAATATTTTTGTAACTCATCCGTTTAAAATTATATTAAGCCTTAAACTTCTGCATAATTAACGGCGTGGCCACTTGAATGACGGGCGAACTGTCACTACTGGCACTGCCGTCAAGCTAGGGGGGCGTGGTTTCAGCAACCAGTCATCTAAGGTCCACCCACGTCCCGCCTTTATATCCATTTACAAGTGATGCACAGCCAAGACGACAAAAGCAGGCTTTGTTGACTATTGGCCTTTAAAAGCTCTTTACAAACATCACGAACATTACCTCTATATTTTTTACAGTCTAGCTAAACGCACTTCAGGATGTGAACACAGTTTAGTCAGATTCTCACACTGTTGTACCTGCAGCTGATGTGTAATTACAAACAGACAAACCTCATTACTCTCTCATGATAACCTGCAGATTGCCTTCAAATCAAACAGTTCACCACACACACAGCCCGACACTCCTGAGCGCTGAGCTTTGAATTATAAACGTCTCCTCACGTCACACACACTCTGACACATTTCAATTCTCCATCTGGAGTTGTCAGCCACTGAATTCATCATGGTAAACTGACCTGTCATTTCCTTTATTATTACAGTGACACTGACATCTAACAGGTTTAGACTTCTGATGGGACGGCAGTGATGTAATGAGCTTCCACATTAGGTCTTTAATTTAGTATGCATATCTGGTGTTAGCATACAGTACCTGTCCGAGCAGTCTTGATGTTCACCGGCTGAAATCCACCATTGAGCGCCGATGAATCCATGATGTCCGAGTCAAAGTCTCGATGGTTCTTCCGGTAGACAAAGAGCGCCACAATGACCGAGATGACCAAACACATGATGACGGCGATGACGATGCCCACATACAAGGCCACATCATCTGTGCTAGGAGCCGCTGGAGAGAGAGAGAGAGAGAGAGAGAGAGAGAGAGACAGGTCTTTAGAGAAGACTGATCTGAAAATTGGGTTTTGAGTTAAAGAGCTGGATACAGTCTGATTGATAGCTCTTTTATTAAAGCTGTGTCAAATTAGGAGAGAGATTCTATCTTGGGTCCAATATCCTCCCCACCGCTCGCTCGGGATATTAATAACGCTAAGACTTCATTACAGCCCACTGAGTGAAAGAAAGCCTTTAACAATGATGTATTGTGATAAAGTGCTGCTAAAATCCACCAAAGATCTCCTTCTGTCACAAATGCACAGCAGGGTCTCACCTTCAGATCTTCATTTAACATTCATTCATATTATCAAATAAAGATTTCATTTAATGACTTCTGATATTTTTATTGTAAATGCAGAATTTTATCAACCAAATTCGCAAAACAAATAGTGTATTCAGTAAACGGCACAGTATTATTTACATTACAATATTATTAACATTTTCAACTATTCACTTATGGAGGACTGGGAGTGCAAAAATAAAAAATAAATAAATAAATACATGTACAAATATATAAATATATTAATAAATAAATGTAACAATGTGAAAAAATAGAAAAAATAAATAAATGTAAAAATAAATAATTATATTATTAAATAAATGTAATAATGTGAACAAAAATAAATAAATTTGATAAAACAAATATAATTAATTTTTAACTTTTTAAGTCCTAATTTTGTGTTTTTTATGATTTATTTCTTAATTTATTTATTTTCGGCATTAATTTTTTTTATTTAGTTTCAATCATTTAACTTTATTATTTTTTTTAAATATATATAAAAAATAAATTAACAAATAAATATAAATATAAAAAGTCAAAAGAAATATATATATATATATATATATATATATATATATATATATATATATATATATATATATATATATATATATATATATATATATATATATATATTAGGGATGCTCCGATCGATCGGCCGCCGATCGGTATCGGCCGATAATGGCATTAAATGACTCGATCTGTGCTCGCTAAATCTGCCGATCTCATAAACCGATCTTTCTGTTTACTTTTGTCATCAAAAGGATCCTGAATGCGGCTGCAATTAAAGACATTTTTTACGTAGCGCGAGCATTTTTACAACCTGTTGCTCATGTGCAGCATGCAGATTTGTATGTCTCTCTTTAACTTTACAGAGATATGCGTATTTTCTATGAGGATCGCGCTCCGGTAAACAGCGCGAGGCGTCTTCACATCCCCATCAAACAGCGTATACAACACATATCTATCACGGACAATTGCATCCTCATGCCAAAAGTTTCTTATTTGCATGCGTCTTAAAGTTTTGAGCGTTTAAACTTTTATTTTCCTCACAGCTGCTTGTCTGCGTTCAGCCGCCGCCCACACACACAGCAGCCTGTCATCAGTGCACGTGAAAAGAGCGATCTCTCTCTCTCACACGTCTTAAAGCTGCAGTAACCTAATTCATTTCTCAATAAAATCACTCTCTGCTCTTGACTAAAGAATTTTTATACTTCATACGAATGCGTGTATATTTAATTAATACAGTAAAGTCTGTGAAGTGTTTTATTTTCAGTACTTTTAGGAGACATAAGCATTTTTAAAGCCATATTAAATTTCTCTTTGCAGAATAAATATTTGTTGTGCTTATTTATTTGAGTCTCTATTAAAACAATAATATACCTAATTACTGCAAGTAATATAACAAAGGCAACATCCGTGGTATTATTTTATTTAGAAAGATTGTAACAGTTACAGTCATCAAAGAGCTTGCATATCAGCTTTAAAAACTCGGTATCGGAATCGGTATCGGCCGATCACGAAGATTACAAATCGGTGATCGGTATCGGCTGCAAAAATCCTGATCGGAGCATCCCTAATATATATATATATATATATATATATTTCTTTTGACTTTTTATATTTATATTTATTTGTTAATTTTTTTTTACATTTATTTACTATGGCATGGATTTATTTCCAAAATTATTGATTTATTTTTGAATTTATTTATTTATGTTTGTTTTAAATATTTCTTTGTACATGTATTTATTTATTTTAAATTTTTGCACTCTTCGTCCTCCATATTCACTTGCCTTGAATTCATATTTGAATAAAAGCAGCATGTGTTTACTCTATTACTGTAATTCACAAGTATATAACAGCAGTGAGAATCTAATCTAATCTAAAACATAATGATAACTCATTTGTATTTCATTTGGGGTGATATATAACCATGTATACACATAGGCGTAGCGGGGGGCAGACTGGTCTATCACAGTATCTTTACCTGAACATGTGCTATAATTTTTACTGCAAACTAGAATTTTCATTAATAAAAAACATAAACATTGAAATAACATAGCCTGAATGTTAGAAAAGAATAAAACATGATAATGGATAAATTTGTTTGTAATTGTAACACGTAATTAATTGTAAAGAATGAGGACCATTATTTGTATTTTATTAATAATATTAATACAATAATCAGTAAATTACTCTCACTATAACCGTTTTTATGCAGTGATCAAATATTGAAGCATCCTAAGTCATAATTTATTACATTTTGGCAGTAGATATAAACAAAAAACATTTTAACTTCTAAAACACAACGGTAAATTCATATGCAGTGAATGAGGTCATTAATTGATACAATCTTTAGCGTAAAAACATACTGCAGGTTTTAGGTGGCTGAACACACCAGGCGTTCTTCTTAAAACGAACACTTGAGGGCACTTTGGAAGCGCTGATGTGTTTGGGCTGCTTTATAAACATCCACGTCTTATTAAGTCTCTTATTTTACAGATAATTTGTTTAATAAATGCGCATTAATATTGTGGTAGCACGGGGTGTTAAATATTAATTCACAAGCAATATTAACTATTATGTTGTTGTTCATTAGTAAAGACAGGATGTTACGGTTGGTCGGTGTAGTATTTGCCCCGCCTCTCCACCACCGTGATTGGATGGATGTATAAAAGAGACTTCACCGAGCACCATGTTTTTGTAAATACAGATATGACAAACAATTGTTTTACAAAGTAATGCATTAGAATTTAAATTCATATGTATATTTACTGTGGTATATAAATTATAAAAAAAAATCCTTTTAGCCAATGGGTGGGCAAGGCCCCCCCACCTATGTGTATACATGAGGTTTACTGAGATTTTAGTGATAAACAGATTTTATAAATGTGTGCATGTTATAGATCAGGATAAGAAAGTCTGTGAGTCAAGCAGAGGAACACATATCTATATATTTTTCTTGTTTACAGTATTCAATATTCGACACATTATGACCCTTGGTGACTTAAATCGCGTCTAGACATCAGATATTTTCCTTCTCTCATTCCTCATCTATGTCTTATTTTATCCTCCTTGGCTTTCGAAAAATCCCACTAATAATATCGAACGGAAGCAAGTCCATACAGCGTTTGACAAGCCATCATTAGATGTCATACTTGGCCTTTACTTCTATAGAAACTGTTCTTTTGTCCCCCTGATAATTGTGAAAAATACAATTTCCTGTCACAGTAATGACAAGTGTGACATCAGCTTTAATATAAAGGTGTCCACGGGCCTCGGGCCACACACATCACTCAGAAAACACAGTCGGGTCAACATGATTGAAGTACACTGATGAAGAAAATTGATTCCTGCATATGCATTGACAGACAGCAAACCTCCTGACGACTGAATGAAATTAATGCATTTTTATAATTCTCGCTTTTTCTCTGAAAGGCCATGCAAAAAGTCAAAGCATTCAATTAAGAGTTCCAGCGCTGTGATGTTCATCTGCACCAGCAGATGGCGCTGTAAGACATCAGTACAGTCTAGTGATATTTCTGCTGTTTGTACACTGTGCACACCTTTATAAATGTATGAAATTCATCATTTACATCAATGTTTCATTCAAAACAAACGCTTACATAAGAGTTCAAAACACCTCTTCTGGATTCACCTGACTAACCCCTAACTGCTTAAATAACTACTTGTAAACATGGCCTTGTAATCTGCACTTTAAGTTAGCTCGATGACAAATTGTTAAATGCTCTGTTATTTGTAAGTGGCTTTGGATAAAAGCGTCTGCTAAATGAATGCATGTAAATGTAGACACCAGCAGCTGCTTGACTTTTACAGGTGGCAGCGATCAATGTGGTGATGTGCGGCGTGCAACCCCCTGCTCATTTTAATCACTGTGACATCTCATATTAATCTCACTAATGTGAACGCTGCCCTCTAAAAGCAAACGCTTTGACCTCCAGGATAAAATCTAAATTCAAATGCCGGATTGAACATCCAGTAGAAATCCTTTTAACAATTTTTTTTTTGACATTATATTGATGTTTTGAGCAATACAGAGGCAAGTAAATGATCAGTTTGAATTCCTCCTGTAAAAGAAAGCACAGAAGTCTAGGCGTCACGTCAGGTTCTGGTTCTGTGGTGCTGAGCTCTACGGTCACCGGCTCACAGGGAAGAGATCCCATCGATCGGTCTGTGATCTCTAGGAGCCTGCGGGGTGAGAGATGCTGGGTAACAGGGTTTGATTATCTGACAGACTCGGAGCCTGAAGGCAGTTCACCGTTTCCACATACAGCCACACTGACACGGCCAAGGTGAAGCATCACACACCCACTGCATCTCAAATGAGTGAGAGACCTGACCCCGGCAAATGGAGACTAAATGTAAAAATCTATTTCTGCTCACTTCCCTGACATAGATACTCTCTCATTTCTCTCCAAACAGAGCTGTCTTCTGTATTATTCATAAACTGCACTATTACAGAGGCGGCTATCTTTAACAAAGATTTCAGAGACTAAATGACGATTCTCTACAGAACCATGAAGATGCTTTTATTCTAGACCATATGGACACAGCGAACCGAGCCCACATGATAAAAGTCTACCAAAATCTCTTCTCCTGTGCGCCTCACATTCATCCCAATGTCTAGTGTTTGTACTTTGATGATACATCAGGACGCTCATCAGGGGTGAGCATTAAAATGTATCACTCAGATTGATAAGTTGCGAGAAAAACAGGGTGAAAATCAAAAGGATTATTAAACACTTGTGCAGTAGAGATGGGCGAGCGAAAGAAACAGACAACACATTTCATCATACAGTCATGTGTGAAATACTGACCGGACCTGACATCACGCACGGGCACACACACGGGCACACATACGCACATGGGCACGCTCACATACGCACACACACGCAAACACGCACACAAATGCATGCATGGGGACACGCACTCATATACACACACGCATTGATACGCACACACACACAAACGCACCCGCACAGGCACGCATATGCACACGCATGCATACATACCCACACACACAAACGGATGCATACTCACATGCACACAAACGCACGCGCACAGGCACGCATATGTACACGCATGCATACATACACACACCAACGCATGCATACTCACACGCACACAAACACAAGCGCACAGGCACACATATGCACACGCATGCATACATACGCACACACACAAACGGATGCATACTCACACGCACACAAACGCATGCGCACAGGCACAGATATGCACACACATGCATCTATACACGCACACACACAAATGCATGCATTCTCACAAATGCATGCATACTCACACGCACACAAACGCACCCGCACAGGCACAGATATGCACACGCATGCATACATACAAACACACAAACGCACACAAACATACGCACATGGACACACACGTACACATATGCACACACACGTACACACACACGTACACACACACACACACACACGTATTGTTATTATTTCAGTCGCAGGTGAGGTCAGGATGGTTTTATGGTTGATAGTTGACAAACAGAGAAATGAAATAAGAACAAAAGAAAGTGTTTGGTGAAACATGCAAAACTAAAAATGAAATGAGGGACTCACATGGGTGAGGTAGAGAATTGCTCTCATCTTTGGGTTCTGAGGACTTCTGATATAAGGAACCTTCAGGAGAAAGGGAGGGGTGGGGAAGGTCAAAAATGAAATTAAACACAATGTGATTGAACAAAATCCAACAAGATAACAAAAGGCATGAGCGATGGTGACCACGAGGCCATTCTTCTCTATTTGGAGCCTCCCTCGCTCTCTCTCTCTCTCTCTCTCTCTCCAGACAAAGGAGACGTGAGGGAACGTCACCATCCGTCAGCAGTGCTTTAGTGCTTCATTAGGACTAATGAGGGAATGGGATGGATTGTTTTAACCTGATAAACAGTCTCTGAGTCAAAGAGTGAAAAGCACTCAGAGTCTGACCAACAGTTATGAAACATCAGACATTTTCTAATGCAGCGTGAGGAAGAGCTTTACATCAGACCATCAGATTCATGGA
Organism: Misgurnus anguillicaudatus; assembly: GCF_027580225.2. Taxonomy (NCBI): domain Eukaryota; kingdom Metazoa; phylum Chordata; class Actinopteri; order Cypriniformes; family Cobitidae; genus Misgurnus; species Misgurnus anguillicaudatus. The sequence goes on along the minus strand of NC_073348.2, from coordinate 40,713,292 downwards.
CAACACACTAGAATCTTAAACAAACCCACATCAATTACTGTTATGGGATGACAGTTTAAAGTGTGGTTGTCTTTCCATTAAAGGAAAAAACTGAACAGATAATTTTTATATAATATAAAACATATTCACTTTTAATAAAGAGAATGACTTAAACATTAACAATATTTCACTACATTTATACATTTCATTCACAAGTAAAGGTCAGGAAAGGTTGTAGACAGAGTTGAGCTGAAAGCTAAGAGACGAAGTAAAAGACTTCAGACTGACTCTTTAATATCATACAGACACTGAAGGTCTCACAGAAAACAGTCTGAGATCTGTATGGATTCACAGCAGCAGAGAGAGACAGACAGGTGGAGGAATCAAAAGACAGAAAAATCACTGCTATGACAAATCCAATGTTTGTGTGTTTGTGTAAGCAGACATGACTGAGACCGAGAGAAACTCATGTGATCTGAATGATGTTTCTGTCTTTAACCTCCTAAGACCTGGTGTGTTCAAATACATGGACATCATATTTTTTGTTGTTTGCACCATAATATTTCATTGTGTGTAACTGGAACCTGTTGTACACAAACGTGGACACTTACACTGCTTCACGTTCAAAGAAAAATATTTGGTTATTATATTTATTGGCTCTTCCTAACCCCAAATCTGAAAAAAAAGACAAACCAAAGCTCAGGTCTTAGGAGGTAATGAACACCGGCAGGTGACCTACAGAAAGGGTTGCAAAGGGGCGGAAAGTTTCTGGTCAAATTTTTCATGGGAACTTAATCAGGGGAATTTTGGAAATATTTTAAATGGGAAACTAAAGAGGAATTTATGGGAATTATTTGGAAATTTGGGGAAATGTATATAAACTATATCATATACAAACATAAATATTTTGTTTGCTCATAAGCAGACATGCTGCCTTGCACGCAAATTTATTCACGCTGCAAGTCTAGCATGTAAACTATGACCAATTTTTCCTGAAATAGGGAACCAATCATAGAACGAGAAGGGGGCAGCAAGACAATGACAACACCGAAGCATTTTGTTTATCCAACATGGCAGCAGATGTGTAATTACTTTTCGATGCAGCCTTAGATAGTGTTCTAAGTAGTTTTGAACGCAAGTTTATTTAAAAAAAAGAGCAACTTTTGCCATTAAAAAAATTCATATCCAAGAAGAATGTTTGTATATGGCAAGACATGATAGCCATGGAGTTTTATAGGACAACCTGCTAGGCATCGTCGTTGACGAAGTACAATGAACTTATAAATGGTAAGTGGTATTAATTAATATCATATTGTTATTATGTCTGTACTGTGGTTGTCACAGTGCCACTAAGTTGTGTTGCTTTTCAATATCAATATACAGCTACCGGTTTAGTTGCATAGATTTCAGCTGTGTGCACACGAACCGATAAAAGTTGTTGATGTTTGAATTTATGTAGATGTCTATTTTTGCATGTATTCACATAAATAACATAATTTTGATATTATTTTGTGTGCAGGATTGAAGAAATTGACCTGCCTGAGGGATAAATCCGGTACAATACATGAAATAAAAATTGTATGTTAAAAATTGTGCATGGTCCCATTATAAATAAATACATGAAAGAAAAAAAAAAGTATTTGTGCATGTTATGGATGAATTTAAGTACATGCAGGGGGTATAGTAAACAAAATTATGATTTTAAGTTCCCTGTTATAGGCAACTTTTTTCAAATGACCATTAATTTTGCAACCCTACCTATAGTCCAAAATCACACAATATAATTATATATAAAATATGACAACAAAGCAAATTTCCCCTTAAATACAGTAAATGCAATACTGTAATACAGAAAAACTCATTCTCATTACTGGTCAATGTTTTACTTTTAAGCTACTGCCCAATTTACCCTGGTATCCTCCAATCAAAAACTACAGTACCATACAGCACTAACAATGTACAGTACATGTTTATAAATGGTGATGCTATGGTACTTTTTCATAGTTTTCATGTTTCATTTTTAGACGTGCACCACTGTAGTACCGCGGTACTGTAGTTTTAGTCGTGGCTTCACGTGAGAAGGAACATTAAGGGCAACAGGACAAATCTAAGGTTTAATGCAGCAAAGTTTGTGCCAGAATAAAAAGTCGATTGTGTCTGTCGTGCCCTTTTTATGGATCGATATGTCAGGAAAATGCCATCTATCTGTGCGTTAAACAACCAAAGACCTCGAAGCGACATCATAATGGCGTAAGACAGTCAAACAGCACAAACGTACGATCGAAGCAGTGCTGCTAAAGTGATAAAAGTTTAGAGCGAACGAGTCAATCTCACATACAGCAGAAACACCATTTGAGCACTTCACAAACTCAAAAACTGAATAAGATTCCCTCAACACATTAGCACGACAGAACAAACTCACATTTTACTCCAAAATATTTCTAAGCCATTAGCGGAGGAAATCTTCCATCCTGTAAATGCTTTCCAGCTTTGATAAAACGCCGCATGAACTCGCACTTCAGCTGAACGAGGTGAGTTCACATATCAAGATTAAATCATTCCCAATGATATTTGCAATAATGCGAGCTTTCAGATAATGTGGATTTCTGCTAAACGGCCAGTGAAACGGTCATTAGTATGGACATAAGTGCTTTCACCCTTTTAGCTGGAGAGAGGAGAAAATCAATCAGGAGAAGTGAGGCTAAATCTATAACGTTATGGGTTTTATATTCCACACAAACCAGTCATCAATCTGACACACATCTAATGCATTTCACAAAGACAATCAGAAGATTCAAATGGCACAGAAATGACTTTAATACTCAACTCAAGAATTGTTTCCTGAAAGTCACTGTAACAGAGTTAACTCAAACTCAAGCACTACCATCTCTTATAGTCACATGGAGGAGTTTACTGATGAGCGGGACACAAACCAACGTGGGGTTAATTTAACACAGCTACTTTACATATTTATACAGGACTGAGCAATCTGTGCTTTTGGCCAATGACATGAATTTCATGCGCAAATGAAGCAAATTAACTCAAAATGTTCAAGCGTCCAGATTTATTCACTTCATCCGCGTCTGGTGTGAACGCACACATATAATTACAATTCTCAGGTATACAATGATAATGAAATAAAAATAATGTAAATACTGTTCATCAAATAGATAACTGTTAAGATTTTTAATTGTGCAGCCCTTTAAAAAAAATCTATTTATTGCTGCATAATAGACGGATGGTTAGATGAAGGATGATGGATGAATGTGTGGATATCTATCTATTATAGGCAGATATAGAAACAATATCCACCTTTAGTATATAGACAGAATTTGATTGAATTATTTGTGTTTAACTTAAATGTAAACTTGTAGTGCTGCCTCACGATTAGCCATGACTAACCGTTTGCAGAACAAAAGTTCCCGTTTACATAATATATGTGTGTGCACTGTGTATAATAATTATGTATATATAAATACACACACATACATGTATAATTTTAAGAAAAAATATATTTATATAATAAATATTTACATATTTAACATGTATATACACATGCAAATGTTTCTTAATTATATACATGCGTGTGTGTGTATTTATACATAATTATTATACACAGTTCACCCACATATATTATGTAAACAAAAACTTTTATTCTGCAAACGATTTGTCACGACTACCGTACTTTCCTGACTATAAGCTGCACCGGAGTATAAGCCGCATCATTCAAAAATGCGTCATTAAGACGAAATATCATATATAAGTCACAGTAGACTATACGTTGCGTTTATTTTGAAAATTATTTCACAAAATCCAAGCCGAATAACAAACATTTAATCTGGAAAGGCAAGTTATTCAACTAAACAATAGCAGACAGAACAGCAGGCTGAATAGATGTCTGTACGTTAAAGTAATATTATCAGTTATTTAAACGATAATAAACCGTAGCATACAGAACTTACCTGGAATGTTGAATAGTCTAAATTAAAGGCAGGATATGCAGGAATTATCTAAAAAAACTTTTTTACAAATTTGTTTAAACTGTCTTTATATACCAATACATAATTAAAATGTAAGTACTCTGAAAAAGAGAGTATAAAACTCGAGTGTCTGTAGACCTCTCACGACTGTTGTAAACACAGTTAATTATGATTGGCTTGCGCGACTATCACTCTATCTCGTGACCATGGCACCACCCCTGTTGCTATGGGATCTGTTCTAGGAAGAGCAAAAGTACGGCAGAGAAAGAGCATTCAGAACTCACAGTACCTGCATATGCAGTCAGCGAAGGCAAACAAGGTTAATTGTATTATTACATGTGATTCTGACATGATGTTACTACATGCACCGCGCTCTTTCCTCTCCGCTCGTCTGAGGTAAATCCTTCTCCCAGCAGAGCGGTCGACGTCACGCGTTCATGTGTTTTGGGGGCGTGGCTTTAGAAGAAACCCAGAAGGGAGGGGTTGGAGTGAATGGAAAAATGAGCTGTTTAAAACAGTCTACAGACACTCGATTTTTGTGCTCTCTTTTTCAGAGTACTTGCATTTTACTTGTGTATTGGTATGTGGGGACAGTTTAAACAAATTTGTAAAAAAGTTTTTTGGATAATTCCTGCCTATCCTGCCTTTAACCGAACAAGCCAACTAGCGTGAAGTTCGCATACTCGTCATTCTGCATCACTGAATCCATTGAATTACACAAATACAGAAGCAGCATATAGCGGACTCTCGCGGCTGTAGACGGTATTGTTGTCTCTTGCCTCATAAATGTCAAAATTAATTCATACTGACTTACAAGGCGCACCTGACTATAAGACGCAGCACCAGCCAAGTTATTAAAAAAAAACAGCGGCTAATAGACCGAAAAATACGATAATATTAGTAGATCTCACAAACAAACTTCAAGTTCACTATTCATTTGTAGCAGAGATCTGTGTGTTGATTGTGTAAAAAATGATCTAACTTAAATATTTATTGAATAATAGAATCAAAGCCAAAAAGCATTACTTTGTGCCCCGCTCTCCCCTACTGCGGTATATGAATATGTTAATTATTCAATACCATGGTAAAGACAGCACACTCCAATGAGACTCTTTTAATATTCTTTTAATATATCTGTGCTACGGAAAATAATTCTTCTGATTATAATTAACGATTCCTTTGACCCCTGAACGTTTCATTGTTCATAACCTCATCAAAATGAATGTAAACTCAGTGTTTATTATGGTAAACACTTCTGTCTTTGACTGAGTGGCTGTATACGAAATGACGAGTGTGTCTCTGCATGTGTGTCATAGACAGAAAGAGAGAAAGGATTAGCATGCAAATAAACCAGAAGAAGTTTGGCTTCAGAAACGTCTCTGGAGCGATGAAGAGACCCGAGCGGCTCTGTGTCAGATCTCTTCTGGCCTTTGCAACCTCTGCATGTATAATGAATGACAAACAGCACAAAGTGTTGAGTCCAGTCTGGTTTCTGTGGAAAAAAAATCTTTCCATCCAAACCGCAGCTGCAATCGATTTTATTTTTCCTTACCGTTGCTCGAGTGAAAAACCTGTCATTATTTATTTACTGACCTCTTGTCCTCCAAACCTGTATGCTGATATTTATCCGTGAAACAAACAGAAGAACTCTGAAAAATCTCTTTCCACACAACATCAGTTCATCGTGACCACAGCTGTTGAGCTCCAGAAGACAAACAAAACTCATTTAGGTTCATATTTAGGTCTTTGATTGGCCGGTTGTTTCTGGTGTTGATTGAGGGCTTCATATGAGTTTCATGATATTTTATGATCTTTATGGTTATTGTGAACTGTATTTGTACTCAATGGCTGTGTTCACTGAACTTTTTACACTTTACAGTAATCACCGAACAAATATCAAACGCTTGTATAAAATCATTATTTAAAATACAACAGCTGTGTGTGGAGTCACAGTAATATTGGCAACAGTATCGACAACAGTACATTGTTATTCCTTACTTTAAGCATAAATGTAACATAGTTTCTTTACATTTGATACAAATAACTATTTACCATTTGATTTATTTTAAAATAAATGCTGTCTGAATACAAGTCTTAAAGGGATAGTTCACCCAAAAGTGAAAATTCTGTCATTATTTTCTCACCCTCATGTTGTAACAAACCTGTATACATTTCTTTGTTTTGACGAAGACGGAGAAAGATATTTTGATAAATGTTTGTATCCAAACCAATCATGAGCCCAAATCACTTCCATAACATATTTTTTTCTTACTATGGAAGTCAATGGGACCTCTGATCGGTTTGCTTACAAACATTTATGAAAATATCTTCTTTTGTGTTCATCAGAAAAAATTAATTCATACAGGTTTGAGAAAATGATGACAGAATTTTCATTTTTGGGTAAATGCATTGAGATATTAGGATGTTGGAGGTACATCTTTATGTACCTCCAAAATAGGTAAAATTTTTAAAGTCTAACAGGTGAGTTAAAGTGCTAGTGACCTGTAGCTGGACTACACATTTTACTGTGGTAAAGAGCTGATACTCACTCTGCATACAGAGTCCATCTGTACAGTTTTTGGACTGGAGAACGGTTCCTTCGCAATCTTTACCGCCGTTTTTAGGTGCCGGAGCGCTGCATTCTCGCCGTCTCCAGTGGGTGCATTCTGTACCGCATGTCGACCATTTACTCCACTCCGTCCACAGACCGTCCACTGCAACACACATCAAGACACACACGACTATTTAACAATGTGCATTTAAATCTGGAAAGTCTTTAGAGTCCAAAGTTAGGTAAAAATTAGGTATAGATAGTTTCACTAATGAAATTTGTGATACAAATCATCTAAACTAAAGATCAGATGTCAGACTTTCTTCTTTTATTAAATCTATTAAAGCTTGTGAGAGCCTCTTTTGAACAAACTCAAATCATGCTGGATAACATAGGCTGGATCAGGGCTAGTCAACTGGTGGCCCGTGGGCCAAATACGGCCCTCCAATCATCTTTATCCAGCCTGCTGGTCATCTTTGTCTGATTTAACACCAGCGTGTTTACTTTAAAGCCTCCTTTCCACTGTACATGACAAATGACGGCCGATAAACCGAAGGATAGTCGGAAAGGGGCTGCATAGGGTGGATTATTAGATCCAATTTGAGCTTTGGAAAAATATATAAATCAATACACCGCATGTGACACGCCAACCGGAAGTGATGTATTTCAGTGTGTTTCAATTAAAACACTGTGTGCAAGCTGAACATTATTAATCATTTTTTGTTTCACTTTATCAGTAACACTTGAATCCTTTCAAATCGATCGAAAATTTTCAGATAATTCAATGATTAACTATAAATATATTCATAGACTAAAGACTCTTGCGCTCCAATGAGCTTCTGTCTCATCTTGACACGGATTTAGGATTAAACTGAAATGTCATTACGACTGCCACTAGGGGGCAAACTCCGACAGTCGTGTCCAAATGTAGTGTACAATATTTTTTTTAAATGCATGTTTTTTAATATATGACCGAGTTATAACATATATATATATATATATGAAGAGTTTGGTTCCAAAACGCAATAAACGCCATTTTTGAAAAAAATGAGTTACTGCCAAAATCAGTATTATATCAGGTCAGTAGTTAAAAGTAAATTCTTAATTTTACGCAAAATCCAATATCCGCCGTGTTATTCTGTCATCTTTTCTCCCTTTTTTCCCAAAATGCGATAAACGCCACTCCTCATTTTTTACAGAACGCAATAAATCCATTTCTGAAATTACAGCCCACCAGTCACGCAATGTAAACAAGCAATGGCAGCGCGCTGAGTACACGGAGTCCTAGTTTTCCTCATCTACTTTGTACTTCGTGATCAACAAACAAAACAAAATAATACTTTAATTGCAATGATAAAACTGTGATGGTTTTCTGTGACGGGAAAGAAACGTAAGCCATCAACATCTAATAATTTCCGCGAGAGGCACTCGGGTGCTTGTTCTCCCGACTGCATCAAGCTTCTCATGCTAACACATTGACCCCAGAGGATCTTATGAAAACTTTACATTATTTTACTCAAAGTCAACGAAAATCGAGCAGGACCAAAACATTTTACAGATGATCGCAGTGAAAAATGTAAAGAGACGACGTCAAGTAACCGCAGCAATGACAGTGTTCTTAATATAACAAAGTAAGTGTTTTGGTTAATGCCATTAATGTTTATTTTTTTAGTCATTGTATGCCACTAGTCAACTAAATAAATATAAAATGGTAAAGATGAATGCACATTTATACATTGATTTAATAGATTTATAGCATTTTGAAATAAAAAACTGTCATGGATTTATTGCATTTTGTGGAAAAAATAATTCCTTTTTTTATAATAAATCTTTGAAAATCAAGTTATGGATTTGAATTTTTTATGTTTTTATAACCTAAAGATGCTATGTGAAAGTTTGTAACAGAAAATACTGGTTTTCATCTTGTCACTTTCTTGGTATAGAAAACACGTTTTTACCGAAATTTGTCAAAATGGATTTATTGCGTTTTGGAACCAAACTCTTCATATATATATATATATATATATATATATATATATATATTAGGCCTGGGCATAGATTAATCTAGATTAATCTCATACAAAATAAAAGTCATTTTTGCATAACATGAGTTTGTGCTGTGTGTAATTATTATGTATATTTAAACACACACACATACATATATATACATTTTAAAAGTGTTTTATTTATATATCTTTTTTATTTATATATGATATAGAATATATAAAAATATAAATAAATATACATACACATGTAGATGTTTCTGAAATACATACATGAATGTGTGTGTGTGTGTGTGTGTGTGTGTGTGTTTGTGTGTATTTATATATATGTATATATATTATATATAATAGGTAAAAGTAAAATATATATAAAAGGTAAAAATAGGGGTAAAAGTTTGATCATATTTACATTTTTAAAAAAGCATTTAATTCAGACTTATAGTATATATTAAGAGTATGATTTGCGGGAGGGGTTGGGGGATATTATTCCCCCCTCTGTTTTTTATATCCCTGCCTCTGATGATTTATTTTTTTATCCCCGGTGTGGAAAAAATTTATTCCCCTCATGATTAATGCTCATCAAACGGCCTAAAATAAAGATATTATATATTTATGAAAGATTTAATATAAGTAAAAACACTGCCACACAATAGTGCAAACATCAGTAAAATCTGTAATGGAGCATTACTGTAAGCGCTTCTGCACCTGTGACAATACGTGAAGTCTTTTTACCTGGACACAGGGGGTTGCAGGCCAGTTTCTGAATGGCTTGGCCTTCACAGATGGCTCCTCCGTTTAGAGGTGCTGGATTGGTACAGCTTCTTGTTCTCTTCTGATAGCCCCGGCCACAGCGACTAGAACAAACCGACCATTCGGTCCATGTAGACCAGCCTCCATTAACTGTATAAGAAAAGAGCCAGAAGAGCATTTATGTGCAGGTTAATCAAAGAGTACATTCAAATCAATGATAAGACATTCATTTATTCATAATCTTTCTTTCTTTGATGGTCATTAGAATAAATCACGAGTAAAAACAGACACGATCTTAAATGATAACAAAATTTCAATTTAGGTAATGTAACCCTGTAATATGGGAGGGGGATGTATCTGTCATGATTTGCTCTTCTACCAGCAGCTTATTCTAATCAGACCATTTCTCTCTGTCTCTCTCTCTCTCTCTCTCAGCTCCTCTGGAGGATGGATTGTGGCACATTTCTTCCAGGGATGAGCTGGGATCAAAGGTTTTTTTTGGGAACGCGACCGTGTTTAGGCCTGAATAAGCAGATGAAGGATTGTGACCACATGTCTCCAGAATCCATCACAGATATTTTACACTTTCTCTAGCATTCCCTGAACATTGGTGGTCGTCCTCTTCAGTGATATTTCTCTTTTACTGTGGACAGTAAGTAATAGTGCCGGGTTAATCCGAGCACACAAGATGAATGCAGGTTGGGGAAAAGAAGATTTTTTGCAATATCTCCAAAGAACTGAAGATGAATGAGGAAGAGGCAGTCATGCACTACACCTCACTTTTCTACTTTAAGCAAGACAAAACATCACACTCCAGCAGACTGCACTATTACCCTTTCAACCAATCACAGAGCTCGATCAACACCTGCCGTACTCTTAGCGGGACTAGACTGGAGATTGGCTGTAATTGTATTAACGTTAAAATGAGGAAGAAGGGGCAGTCAATTATAGCATGGGAAAAGAAAACATCTGCTTCCCAGCTTTAAACAGATCTGGGAATTCATCAAGAGAGAAATTGGGAAGCGTTTGCAGCAGGTGGTTTGTTGAAGAGTTTCTGAAAGAGTCGTCTCTTCTTTAGAGCGTCGCAGCAGATGCCGAGATGCGACGTCAGCTTCGTGTTGTGGGAAAAATTTACAGCATGTTATTCTTTTAACACTCAAAGAAATGTTTGAAAGCATCTGCAGGAGGGATGTCAGCATGTATCTCTCTTCTTAAAAGGCAAATTTTTCCAGCTCCAGGGAATTCTACAGCAAGAGCCGACTTTAAGAATCTTTAAAAGAGAAATACTGCAGCCCACAAAATAAAAATCAAGCTACAAAAACAGCCGGTCAAAGTTTTTTGTGGCACAGAAACAGCAGCTCCATGGGTTCTTTGGGAGTCTCTGAACTTCGTACTATTTCTGATTGGAACGATTGGCTTCATGCTATCAAAGTAAAGACTCGATCTGAATTTCAATTAGACTCGTCCTAGGTGAAAGCAATAAATAAGATGGGGATAAACTCAGATAAAGGATTATATGGAATACTGTAGAAGGATTGTGAATAATCTGTACAGCTTTATAATTCATTTATAAGGTTTTACATGCAGACTCACCGTAAACTATGACGGTCGCAGTGGTGCTTCGCCGTTTGCCAACGATATTCTTGGCCACACATGTGTAGTTAGCAGTGTCTGACAGACGGGCCTGTTTGATAATCAGGTTGTGATCGATGGTGATGTAGAAGTTTCGGTCATCTGCAGGGTCAATTATATCCTCGTTTTTCACCCATTCCACCTACAATAACAAATAATACAGCAGACTCAAACACAAGTATACATGATGATTTTGGCTTTAAAGATGAGAAATTAAAGGAACCCACATAACTGCATTCATTTGATTTGAATGTGCAAATTAGAACTCAACTGATTTATCGCTTTGTCAATTTTATTGGCCCATATGACCCTGTCGCAGATATATCTGTGATTTGCCACTGATATAAACAGTTTGATACAGAACGCATAATGCAGATAATAAGGGTGTTAAGATTTTGATTTTAAATTGAAGTCGATCGAAATTAAGTCACAACCTCGAACTTCGAATAAAAAAATGGAATCTTCGATGCTGTCACACCCCCATGTCACGTCCGGTCGGCTTGCCAAGCTTTTGTAGTGTAAACGCACATGTTGTTTAATGTTTTGAACAGTCACAGGAGACCACCTTCTCCCCGCCCATTTATCTAATCTGAGGTACTGAACACAATGTTTTACGTATTTTCTAACTTCTGGCGCGAACACACGGTGTACAGCGCTATTTTTAGCCTTTCATTGATAAAACTAAAGCAGCTGATCTCCACAGTTTCATTTTGCAAGTGTGTGAAAGTTGCGCGGTCTAATTTCATTAATTGCCACATATGCATGTACAAAACACTGTGCAGCATGTTTACTTAAAACACAAGCAGCGGACTCCGACATAATATTACTTCGCGTCCATAAACTCATCATTACTCCCGCTTGCCTTTAAATGACAAGGTGCAAAGTACTGACCGGAATGTTCATCTGACAGGAACAGAAAATTTTGTTTTATCAGGTATGAGCGTGTACCATATTTTTCCACTGGCAGCACAACTAACATGGCAGGGCATCTCCGAGTTCAGGTCAGACATTATATTTCATAAAAGTCTAGTCTAAAAATGGCATAGCATTTTCGTGCTTTAAAAAAAAAGGTAAAAATCGAGAATCGAATCGTATCATGACATTAGAATCGATTTTTTTTTTAAATAATGTAATCGAATCGAGGATTTGGAGAATCGTGAGAACCCTAGCAGATACGTGCTTGTACACAGTGTAATTACTTAGTCTGTCCAGCAGAGCATGCACCATTGTTTACTGCTGCCGACGACCCAAGTCACTATAACACCAACAGAAGTGGTGTCTTCACGACATCAAATGCAAACTCAACAATTTTCGCAAGTAGGTTACATACAAAGTCAATGCAAAGATGCGAATAGAAGCGAACTCTCTGGGGCGATGCGAATGACACGAATTGGGCGGTGCAATTGCCACGAAAAAAAAAAACATGCGCTATTTGCCTATTAATGTCTTCACACAAATTGAAAATATTCGCACGACAAGTTAAATCCCTTGAGTAATCTAGAACGAGGATTGTATATTTTTGTGCTGTATGTTTTCTATATACAATACCAGTCAAAAGTTTGGACACACTTCCCATACTGGTACTGTACTAATACACATATAAAATATCGTCCCATATATTTTTTTACTTCCTAATAACCCCCCCAAAAAACATATCGGTCGGGCTCTTGAATAAATCAATACCACAGATATAAAGGTGGATTTCTCCTTATTTTAATCTTCATATTGTGACAGAAGTGATGATGTGTGAAAATGGACTTCCATAAAATGTCAATATTGATTTTGTTCCTAGTTTATATTTCCCTGAACATCATTACACCGGCCGTATGGACGCATCGTGAAAGAAAAACTGTATGCTATTTGGTACATGAAGGACCTTTGACCTTTAAATATGAGTCTCTGTTTATAAATGCTCCCAGTACTGAACCGGAGGTCATATTAGGAGAACAAGTGACTCTTTTATTTGACTTTAAATCATACAGAGTGTTCAGAAGAACAGATTCTGTCCAGTAAAACAAATCCTCTCATTTCGTTCTCTCTCGAGGGCATCTGGACCTGAGATGAGCACTGGAGGAAGATCAATGCTGACCAATCACACGCTGAGTTTGCCTACAGTAGATGAGCATATCATTGACAATTCAGGTTGGGCTTGAACCAGAAAGCAAAGCTAAACCTTAGCAACACCTTTCAGACAAACTACTGAACACACACAATAACATCTGCTGTGTATTTGGTCTTTTAAATTTTATATTTTCATACAGATAACGACATTTTTGCGTTCCTGCAACTATCAAATCAAAATATCCCTGTTTTACAAAAGTAAAAAATGCCAAGCACAACTCCCATACATGCATTCTGTTCTCCCATCCATTAGGAAATGATGAATTATTTCCCATAATTTGATTTACTTTGCCTCTAAAAATAGCATGATATATGCTCTCCTGCTTTCATTAATGGGATCGTCTGCTGATAAAAACCAAGTATTGCATATGATGTGCAATTTTCATTTTGATCATCTTCCATTATTGTTTATTAATATTTAATCTCTTGGATGTGGTGCGGGTGACTGTGTGGACATTAGGGCAGAGCGGTCACACAGAAGAGATATTCAATAACATGCACTAAACCGAGTCCATTCCCAACCCAACAGATCCAGATCGGTCCAATCCAGAGATCCAATAATCAAACAAATGTAAAGCGGCTTTGTGACGTGGTGTGAATGATATTAAATTGAATTGATGTGGATTTTTCATACAATCCTGTGATGTAATCAAGAAAACGGCACCATTTAGAGGAATGCGGAAGACCAAAAATCAATGAGGATTACCCACAAATCCACTGGGTATACGGCTTGCCACAGTGATTATATGCCACCCTCGAATTACTCAAGAAAATAGACAAACACAACCGATGCAGGCCGTTCAGATGGACAGAGACGATGAAATAAACATCACTTAATATTTTGTGTTTTGCACATAAACTTAAAAAATCTTTATTTAACTTTAAGCATATAAAATTACGGAGCCCTTAAGGGGACATGGAGTAAAAATAAAATAAAAGTTTAGTTTCGCGTGCGCACGCGATAGTTTCAGATGCGCACGCAAAACTAAACTTTTATTTAAATGTGAAACTCTAAGTGAAACTTTCGCATGCGCACGTGAAACTACCGCGTTTAGTGAGCATGCAAAACTAAACCTATAAAAAATCTGCACATGAAGGTTTCGCGTGAGCACATGAAACTAAACTTTAGATTTTACTCTAATGTCACCTTAAGCCATTAAACTTAAACATTAAAGTGAAATAAACTTAAAATGATAAGTACATCTTGTAAGAAATACCCATAATCCTTTGTGCATGAATATTTCGCTTTTTCACAGAATAAGAACTGTTATGAACTTTAACTACTTAAAAACTTTGTTTTGTTATAAATTATAATTTAGTGAAGTCTTGAAATTAAAAAATTAAATTAACTGAACTTGCTTAATTACTAGAAATTTTAAGTTAAATGTACTTTTGTTTTAGTTCACATTACTTAATTTTTTAGGGTAATAACTTTCCTCCATTTTCTTAAGTAAATTCAACCAATGATGTTATTTCTGCCGTCGGCACCTGAGCGTCACCATCTTAAGGTATCTGTACATTTTTGTGAGATGAGCCTTCACTTGGTGTTATTGCAGTGAACCAACCCAATGCCAAACATAATCTGCTGGTTCCTAACGGTAAGTGAGAGCTTGCTATACACTCAGGAATGAGGTGGTTACCAGGAAACAAGAGTATAAAGTAGACAGATATTAGGTTTCCTAAAGAGATTTTTCACTCCATCCATTAAGAGTTTAAAGTGCTGGTGCATGATGAGTGAAACTAGAAGAGACAAAAGCATGACGTAGATTCTCCATGAGTCACGTATGAACCCCTGCCATTCACATCAATCTTCAACATATCAACCAGAGAAACCCAGAGTAACAACACAAAAGAACAGCAGGTGATGACTTTTCATTATCATCAGCAACTCTTCAGTGTTTTACAGTGTGAGAGTTAAAAACAGAAACAAACAGACTTCTCTTCAGGATATAAAATCTGCACAACTACACAAAAACAGGCACATATTCCCATACAGACCTGTACTGACAGATATTTACAACAGTTTACTTATTCATCTGGATACTTCAATAATCATCTGTGTTGGGTATCCTAAACTAAATTTTATAATAAACTTTTCCCATTTCTTTGGCCAGAAATATATTTTAAATATATGCTAAATACATTTTGTAGAAAGTAAAGCCTAATTAAATATATTTTTGAATTTGAACATATATTTAGTTTAACCTTTATATATTTTATATATTTCTAAATGTATTTCAGGGGCAACAAATACATTTCAAAATTTGCAATCCATATGGCAAGAAATGTGTTCTTGGCCAAAGTATATTTTATATATAAAATACAAATTAATTTTATAAAGTAGGCTATATTTTTGCAGAAAATATATTTAATTTTAACATATTCAAATCAGTTATTTTAAAAAGTTTTGTATATATAATATAAATAAATTTTTTCTTCCAATGCGACGTGAATATATTTCCTTGGTTTGAAATATATGGAGGGCTAAATATATATTTTAAATGATTTAAAATATATTTATGTTTAAAATATATTTAAAAATATACAAATATGCTAAATATATTGGTGAACAATATTTTAGGTAAACATACTCCAAAATGTATTTCATCAAATATTTTTTGGCCATTTATTGTATGTTTTAAAAAATATATTCTAAAATGTTTGCAGTATGGGTTACAACATATATCACAACATACATGTGCCAGATATGTTTGCTACACTCTTAATACGGTTGTATTCAAATAATACATCTCTGTGTTATTATTGGAACACTTGTGTTGTACCTTTTATTTATTTGAACACAAAATCAACACAAAATGACACATAATGTGTTAAATAGGATAACACAAAACAATGTGTAAAAAATGAACACATCCTTTCTTAGAGTGTTTATAGAAATAATTTAAGGTTGTTTTCACAAACACAAAGTTTTTTCCCTGTCGTGACTTGTTTGAGTCGTGTCCCGTGTTAGATTCTTACTCAACTTTCACACATGTAAATAAGACAGCAGTTGTGATGTGTAAGAGCGATCGCTGTCATCACTGAACAGACGTTGAGTTAAATCAGCTCATAATAACTTCAGCATGTGTGGTCGTCTGTGATCAGAGGTAATTATGAGCTAAACATAAGAGACGAACACACTGGACAACAATCTATTCGGTAAAAAAATCTAATATTACGACAAATGTGTGCGGCAGCATTCTTGTGTACGTCTATACGACACACAAACATGCGTTTGTGAGAAACTGATTTTTCTTTTCATTCTGAGACGGTTCAGCAGAGAATCCGAGAAGGAAAACTAACGTTGAATATTTTTTGTGCTTCTGATACTGAATAGTGAATGTGTGTTATGAGCGACTGCAAGGTCGTTTCTATGCTGTTGGATAAAAGCTTTTGCTCAATGAATAGATGTTTCTAAATACCGTGTTTTTACTAGGGTGTTGTTACAGTAAGTGTGATTTTAAGAGGTTGTTTATTCCTAAGAGTCTCTTTGATATTCTGATGTGACTCAAGAAGTTACAGTATGTGATTGTGTTCAATAGGATCAAAAGATCTTCTAGAAGAGTAACATCACATCATATCTCTCTTCTGCAGGACTCATGATGTGAGGATCGTTCATGTCTATAACCAGAAATTTTAAACTGAGTGGACTTCAATGCATAATCTCAAATTACATCATTTTACAATATAGTAGTGATTAAATGGATTGAGTCATGGATTGAATCATTTTTGGATCAGCAAAAGCAGGAAATAAGGAAAATAAAAACAAATCAAGAAATTACAAGCATATGAAAACAGAAAAGATCCAAAATAAAGTCTAACGGTAGTATTTAGGAACAGAAATAGAATAAAATCAATAAAAATATTCTTTAAATGAAAAATAATTCATCTTTTTAAAGCCACAAAATTGATTTTCCCTTTCTTCTGTGTTTGCGTGCTTTTGAAACTCGCGTCTCCGTGCGCTTATGAATGTGTGTTCATTTCAGTATGTTTGTGCATCGTGCACACAGAAAACGATTAACTTTAACATCTTATTGCGTTCAAATTGTTTAAAACAGCTTGAATGTTAACAAAAACACATGCACATGATAAACTTTCTATATTAATAGTTATTTATTTCTAAATGATGCGTATTTGAGGGATTATTATTAAAGAGATTATCATAATCTATGCGTGACTTCTTTTGCTTTCCACAAAAATATTTTCTTCTGGCTGGGTGGGCCAGCCATCAATCTGAGTGGGCCGGTGCCACCCTGACCCTTATGTAGCCTCGCCACTGACTGGAGGAGATACACACTGAGATATAGTTTCATTACTATGAGCCTTGACTTATCAAACAGCACTGATATAAGAAACCGAAAGAAGGCTTCATTTACACCTGCACTTTTCTTTAGTTAGTAATGTTTCTGTAACTCAACTGGTAAAGCAGTGCGTTAGCAGCACAAAGGTTGTGGGTTTGATACCCAGGAAACTTACTGATTAAAAATCTTCTGTAAGTCACTTTGAATAAAAGCATTTGCTAAATGCATAAATGTAAATGTAAAAGATGCAGGGCAGCAGGCAGACAGACAGCTTGTGTTCTGATCGGCAGCAGATCTCCTGTGTTCATATTCATGAAGGAAATTAATACAAGTGGTCATTATATAAATAGGCAGAAGCATTAGGAGACAATTATTGTTTGTGGCTCCATCAAGAGAAGCTGACATCAGTTTAATTTGGAGCAGCTGTGTGTGTGCATGTGTGTGTGTGTGTGTGTGATGGTTAGATGTCTGTATGTGACTGAACACAGACTGATGAAGGAAAACCTGCATTAATATTTAATGAGGCGCAGTAATTGCTCTAAATGACAGCAGTATTTAAATAATCTTCTGACTGATCAGAACAGGATTCACCACACTAAGCATGTGCATACTGCAGATAAATCCAGTTTTGATGTATTAAAGGTGCCAAAGAATGCATTGTAATAATCTGTTAAATTGTTCTCTGATGTCTATATAGGAGGTTTGTGTCTTTATTAAGTGCAAAAATAATCCAGAGTCAGTTTTACATGTCCATTTACAACCCTTGGATTTGTGTTTATAATGAAATGGTCTATTATTATCTTATTTGATAGGGTCATGAATAATAATGTGGAGCTCTGCTCTGATTGGCTGTTTCTCCTTCAGTAGCTCTGTGTGTGTGTAAACAGATCTTATGTTTGAGTCTGTATCAGATTTTGAGGAATAATCAATTGTTTGGAGATTGTTAAAGGCGGAGTCCACGGTGTTTGAAAAACGCTTTGGAAAAGAAGACGGGCCGACTACCAAAACACACTTATAGGCAATCAAATCAAATCAAATCAAATGCCGGGTTGCGTATGTGTGGGGCGGGTATATCAGCAGAAGGTCCAGATTCTATTGGGGTAGGGGCGTGTTTGTTTAGGTGATTTCAAATATCAACATTGGCTTTCAAACATCATGGACTCCGCCTTTAATGGACGTTTCTGAGTGATAAGTTTGTGTTTTTACAGTATGGACCTGCAAAACATAACTGTAACATCAATAGTAGAACTTCAGCCTCAATGCTAGCACATAGCATTAACTAGCATATATCATTAATTAGCATATAGCATTAATAAGCATATAGCATTAATTAGCATATAGCATTAACTAGCATATATCATTAATTAGCATATAGCATTAATAAGCATATAGCATTAATTAGCATATAGCATTAATAAGCATATAGCATTAATTAGCATATAGCATTAATAAGCATATAGCATTAATTAGCATATAGCAGTCACAACTTTGTTTTTATCATTGTAACAACATTGTACTTAATGTAATGTGTAATTTAATGTTGGGGTGTACATCTTGACTCTAACGTCACAGTTGGTGTTATGTTGTGATTGGTCTGTTTTCCAGCGCTCTTTTGTATGTACCAGGTTTACATAAGAAGGAGGAAACAATCATGTTTGAGGTTCATGACATGTCATTACCATGTACACAACTCTTATTATTCATCTATGCCGACATAAATACAGTTTTACATTCTACGGCACTTTAATGTGAATTATTCCACTGGTCTGTTGAATGCTGTCTTCTGATTGGCTGATAAATTTTCCTTGGTTATGCATTAATTGTTGATAACCGCACACCTAACTTGTCAAATGTCTTAAAAATAGGCACCAGAGCAATGTTTGTGGTAAGCGTGGTATAAGAGGAATAATTGCTTTGCACCTTGGGTGTGCATTATTTTCTTATAATTAAATGGCCCGTCGTCAACTATTCCTTACTAAATTCATGTGTGAGCGTTCATGGTGAATTTGTTTTGGTCTGTAATGCTGCTGATACCTACAAGATTCTTACAAGATGAGAAGAAATAAAAAATAGAGATTTAGCCTGCATTTCTCCTTTATAATCTCCTTTAAATTCATTAAATGCCGTCTTTTTGGATTATTCAGATGCTAGAGACATAATTACAACAAATAGGAACCATTTTAGCAAAGACAATCAAACAATTTCCAACAAAATAACACAAAAAACCCAACAAAATTGCAGTGGTATTATGATTATTTAACGTGAGAAAGCAGGCCAAGGGTTTCTGTACATACTGAGAGCCAAATGACTCGACTTAAAATTCACCGCTTTTCTGGGAAAATATTACAATCCACAGTGGGAAATCACAACCTGCAAATGCCAAACCACAGGCAGTGGCCGAAAACTCTCTCAAATTCTCTTTCTCTCTCTCTCTCTCTCTCTCTCTCTCTCTCTCTCTCTCTCTCTCTCGCACGCACGCACGCACGCACAATGTGCACCTTTGATTAATATATGAAGAGTTTCGTTGCAAAACAAGATAAATGCATTTTTTTACATTTTTGTCAAAACATGTTTATTATTATGTTATCATGTTATTATTTTGTTTTATTGTGCTACTTAGCTGTATTTTTTAAGTTATGAAGGTTTAAATCAAAACAAACCAACCGCAGTTGCATTGAAATTAATTGGAATGCACAACCAAAAAACGAGATTTCTGAACAATTAAAAAAACGGTGGTTATCTTGTTTTGCAACGAAACTCTTCATATCTCATTGTCTATAGACCAACAGCAGATAAAAGCATCATTCACTGTGGACATTTTCGCATACCCATCCGTCTTGTCTTTAGACCTCATCTGAGCACATGTGTGTGTGTTTACCTGCTTTACTTTTCTTTAATCACACCTAAAGTTTAGAAATGAACAACATATTTGCCATTTTTTTATCTGACAGAACACACATTAACAATCATGATATTCATTCTGACACTTTCTTTATGAGCTGCTAAAGAGAAACATTCAGATCACTTCTCATCTGATACTCTGTGTGACTCAATCATAAAGTGTAAAAACACAAAAAATGAGAACATTGAAAATAAAGAAGAGAACAACAGGAGATGACGGCAAAAACACGTTGTGTCTCAGTAATTCTCATTACAGCACTGTACTGTATTGTATATCTCTGCTCAGGTCAACAACATCAAGCAGTTTATAAAAATGTATGCATTATAAAACATTTCGATCAATCTGTTGAATAAGGATGATGTTTGTGACAAGAAAAATATGGAAATCTGTGCCAAATCAATGTGCATTAATATTGATATCTCCATAGTTTATACAGCAGACATTAAACAGGTTTACATGATTTCTGACTGAATGAAAAGACACAGTCAGATGAGATCTTATTGTATACAGTATCTCTATATACGCTCGATCATGTCTCAAGAAATATTTCAGTTGATGGTTTCATATCAGGACCGGACTAAGGATTATTTAGCAGACAGAGAGCCAAAGAGAAAAACAGGACTGCAGCTGTATTTAACATAAACTCACCGAAATGTTTCTGTGATGTCTCAGTTTGTGTCATGGGTTCATTAAAATTGCAGATTGTTTATAATAAATGCATAAAAATTCCCTTCAGACGTGTAATAAAACAAACCTCAAAACTGTGCCTAATGAGATACCAAAGAGTTACAAACCAACAGATGACATAAATAAAAGCTCACAAACATCTTCATAAACATATTTAGATATTTATCTCAGTCCAGTCTCTTATGCTGCATTCACATCAGCCGCGGTAAAGGCGTCAAGCGCGAGTGATTTTAATGTTAAGTCAATGTAAAGATGCATTGATACGCATCTGGAGGTCTCGCCGAAAAATCTGAACTTTGGCGAAACCGCGTTAACCAATCAGGAGCTTGCTCTAGTAGTGAAGTGATTACAGGAAGCGAGCGGAGTCGCAGAAGCCCCTCCCATGATGCAAATTTCCGCATGAATGTCTCGATGGCTAGAATTTCACGAGCGAATAAAGCGAGTAAACTGAAAATGTTCAAGCGGCAAACTAGACGCGAATTCTACAGCAATGACATAAACTTTTTAGAAAAAGACTCCAGTATTTCATATTTGTCAAAAAACGTATCTTATCTGCAACCTAAAAGTTTTTCATTCATGAAACCTAAAAGATAATTCATCATTTAACACATTTACTTTGACTTGTGAAACACAAACAGCATTAATGCACATTTACTGTCACTGAATTTAAATACCATTGTAAACAGCTCGAATGTGTTTCACAGAAAAATTAAAATCATATTAGCCTGTAGCGAGCGAACGATGACAGATTTGAAATGAAGACTAATAGATGTGAATCCCATCAAACTGGCTTTCATATTCACTGAAGATAGTTTTAAATCCTCTCACATCTCCTTGGATAAGTCTTTTCTAAATGCACCGTGGGCCTTCACCACGTGACGCTCCGTAACACCGCAGGACCCTCGGCTCGCCAAGCAACTGCCTGAATAAAAACTGCGCTGCCATGGTGACGCGTCAGCGGGTCTCAAGCGTACGGTCACCTCTGAACTCGGTCTTTATCTGAACACGCTGACAAGTGCTTTTGAGAATCCACAGAAAAGAAAAGACCAAAGGAAACCACGAGGTCTTTCAGAGAAGAGATTTAAGTCCATTTTATAGGTCTGCCAAGACCGCCGACTTAAAGGTTCATGAGAAAGACCGTCACCCGCTGGTGTCCTAGACCTTTTAAAGAAAATTGAAATAAGGAATTCATGCTTTAAAACCTCCTTACAGTTCCAGCTCTGTTAAGAGCTTGCTGATATATACAGAATATTTATATTTCATTAGACAATAAAACTTTTCATTAAACGAATCAACTTTGGCCATTATTGACGGTGCCCATATTCAAGTCTGTGTCAAAGAAAAATAAGACAGACAAAGCAAATCAGTTGATCTAAACTCTCTGTAGCAGAAACTTTTTTGAATAATGAATTATTTGTTGTGTTGATTTATGTTATATCCTTAATTAATGTTTAAGAAAAATGTTGAGGCTTTGTGGATACATCATTCAGATCTGCACTGCTAAAAAAATTTTTTTTTACAATTAATTACTAATTTTTTTAAACCATTATTTAAAATTATATAAAACTTTTATTTTAAGTATAATGTCTTTAATGATATAATCAGGTATTTTCTGTACTTAGTGTAGTGCATCACACAAATGTAGAGAGAATGGAAACATATGTGAATAACTCAAATGTGTGGCGGCTTTGAATGAAGTGCACTAATGCAGTCCCATCACATGACTGGATATAAATCACCGCTCGAGTTTTCTCCAGAGCATTCGCAGTATTTCAGAGGACTTCACTCAGTCTGCCAAGATAAATGTCTGCAGCGTGTTTGCTTTGCATGAGTTTGCGTCTGCTGGTACGGTCTGGACAGTATTAGATAAGACTGTTTCATCAGCCCGTGCTTTACGAGGGTTCAAGGCGAGTCGTAAAGGCCGGGGATTCATCTGTCGAGAACAGAAGCTGCTACAGACGAACACTTCCTAAAACACAGTCGAAAAGTTACCAACTCACCAGAGCCGTGACTTCTGCTTCAGTCCCACTGATTTCTCTTTCTCTAGAGTCATAAAAGATTGAATTATTCTGATACGCCTGAATATCAGCGTTTATTCAGCTGATGTTACACACGAGGCTTCAAAGACGAACAACATGAATGTTTGTAATGCAAGCGGTGACACGTTACATTCACTGGTGATGTTTTGAAACCCAAACAATGTTTGTCTCTTAACAGAAAACTGTCATGATAATGTGTTTCTCTTGGGACGTGTTTATGATCATATTTGCAAATAATAGACACACACGAGTGACTTCAGTTATTAAAAGGGCTGTCAGTCGATTAAAATATTTAATCTAGATTAATCGCATGATTGTCATGAGTTAACTCGCGATTAATCACAACTTAATCGCACATTTTTTCTGTTCTATATCTACCTTAATTTAACACTTTTCAAGTTTGTAATACTCTAATAAATATGAGTGTGTGGACAAATATTGATGCTTTATGCAAATGTATGTTTATTATTAGTTAAAGAGTCAGCAAAGATTGTTTAGTAAAAAATCCAGTTAAAGATTTTTTAAGGTTCAAAAACAAAATTACTGCATTCATACCTTAAAATCACTGTAAAACTAATAGATTTGGCACACACAACGTCAAAAACAATATCAATATATGTTCAACTTTTTTCTTTCTTTTATTGTTTGATTGACATTGAGACAAACATCTTACACACCAGATCAACAGTTAACCAAACATTTACTTAATATAGACATATAAGATCATATCTGCATGATTTTTTTTGTCAAAACAGATATTTTTAAAGCTGTAATTTTGTGTATGTGTGCATATATCAGGGTCACGCACCTGTGTGCATGCTTCAGATCTGTCAATCTTATCGCGCTCTTTTAACAACAAGCAAGTCCTGCACTTTATTTTCTAATTCCTGTATGTTTTAAAACCAAAATCTCAAACGAGCAAGAGATGGACACACATCATTTGTATTAAATTAAGCATTTAGGACGGTACACCTCTCAGAAAACATACAAATAAAGATAATTTAGACATTTGATGACTATTTACCGTCTAAGGCTGTGTCTCAATTTATCCAACAACAGGCTAGGCCAAGGAAATTGTGCATTGCATTAATAACGCGTTGATAAAATTAGATTGGTTAAAATGAATTTACGTTAACGCGTGATTAACGTGTTAATTTTGACAGCACTAGTTATTACATAACATCATTCAATAACGCAAACATAATACATAATGTAAAAAGATCTCAGATGATCAAATAAAAACATATTTAATCCTTCACAACAGTGTCAAAGAAATGCTGCTTACAGTAAAGCAACACAGTTAAATTTACCGTGTTTGTTTGAAAATGCAGATCAAATCTGGATAAAAAATGACAATAAAAAAATTAAGGTATTTCAGGATATCATAATAATAGGGCTGCATAACGATGAATCGCGACTAATCGTTTGCAAAATAAAAGGTTTTTGTTTACACATAAATATTTCTTAAATATATACATGCATGTGTGTGTGTGTATTTATATATACATAATTATTATACACAGTAAGCACATAAACGTATAATCTGCAAACGATTAGTCACGATTAATCGTTATGCAGCATTATTACAATATAATTCAAGTACATATTGTAAGAAAGTTTTGCTCATCATCACATTCCCTCTCTTACTAAAACACTCCATCTGTTTCTGTGAGATAGCAAAGATTTTACACTAGAATGAAACGATGACTGAATATTTTGATACCGACACAACCGCAAGCCAACAGTGTCTGTTTAGATCAGTTCTCAAATGTCATGACTGTGACAGTCTAAGATAATGCGTCACACTATCTGCAGAAGCATGTCATAAATAAACTCATTATTAGTATTATATATACACAGAACTGTATACAACATATATATATCCCTGCCAAACCCTAAACACTGATGTAAGAGGAGGAGTAAGACAGCAAGAAGAGAGACAGGTGGGTGAGATCAGAGATGTTTGTTCTTTCACTTACAAACGCAGTTAATCAGTGTAATGGAAGTGTTTCTTTACTTTAAGAAGGAGCGTCGTCTGGCTGTCAGTCCTGATCCACAAACACATCTCACGTTTACTTTGTTGTGCTGTTAGCGGCGCTGACACTGATGTGTACTGATGTGCTGTCTGTCTGTGCTAACCTTTGCTCCGCCTCACACTGGACTGAGATCAGACCCAACTCATGCATACTAACTCATGCCAACACTCCAACAGATGCGCAGGGGCGGTGTGCCACACACATACATACACAAATCCCACATGCACTTCTACACATCCACCTACCTCTGACTTATGAATAGAGCACCCAAAAAAATATTTGTTGATTTTACAAAAATGTTGCATTTTGTTACAGTGAAAACTAAAATGGACTTCTGTGTGTTCAGGAATCCTCTTAATAAACTCACAAAATGAACGGAAATAAATGAAAGGTTTTATTCTTCATCGCCTTTTCTGTGTCTGAGTGTAATTACCCAGAAGGCCGTTCTGTTACTTTATGCCATTAACAGCAGTCATGCAGCTCTGAGTGTTTATCACTGCCCTGCGGTCGCATGTTTACTGTCTCTTACTAAACTCAATCTGTGTCTGAACTTCATTTCTGACCTTTTACTCATCATTACACACCTAAATGCTTCATGTCATCTACATAAGTGCTAGAGAAACAGACCGTGATGATGGACAGGTAAAGAGATACACACTGTTATACACAGACCACCACTGGATTTATATTTATCATGATCTTTGAATTTACAATTCTGATGGCTTTGTGATGACTTTAACTCTTTCCCCACCATTGACAAGATAACTCATTAATTAAGAGAAAACACTTCCCTGCCAATGACGAGAATTTCCGGCTTTCGCAATACCGCTATTATCCAAATTATACAAACCGGAAGTAACGCCTCACGTGAAAAAGAAACAACTCTGTGTATGTTTTAAAGATCACTCTGAATCTAAACTCTATCAAAAGCCCTTCACAAAAATGGAATTATCTCAGCTTTTTGCTCAAAATTGGGTGTTTTTGAAGAAATCTACCCATATTTGTGATAAAAAGAGAACTACTGAAGGTAGGATGAAACTTTTTTTTTTTGAAAGCAGAGGGTCTGTTCTTTCATTTGCTATATTGTTTGTTTATATAATTAAAGAAGAACATTTTCTGGAAGGCATTAAACTTTTGTGAAAATCATGAGTTAATAGCAACAATTAAGAACAAGTAATAACTTTAAACTGAATCATTGGTCAATTACCAAAAAAAATTCTAATCAAAATATAAAAGTTTGTGGAAAATGTAAAATTATAAGTATATTTTTGCAGTTAAAAATATTTTTAGTTTACAGGCTTGTAACATAAAAAGTTTTCTTCCAATGCAACGTGAATATAAGTGCTTTAAAATATATTTATTTTTAAAATATATTTTAAAATATACAAAAAATCGCCAAAAAATATTGGTGAAAAATACATTTTTGTAAACATATTTCATATTTTTCGTATTTTGTAAATAAAAAAAAAATAAAATTATATTTGAATTTTTTTTTTTGCCTGAAAACATCAAAGCAAAATTGTCATAAACTTTTTCTCGCCGCCGTTTTTCACCAGCATTTTAAATGATGTTCACAAAAATGTTATGCCTTTTAGAAAATGTTCTTCTTAAAATATACAAACACAATATATCAAATGAAAGAACAGAAAAAAACACGTTTCTTCCTACCCTCATTTGTTCTCTTTTTATCACCTCTCAAATATGGGTCGGTTTCTTCAAAAAGACCAAATTTTTTGCAAAAAGCTGAGATAATTAAATTTTTGTAAATGACTTTTGTTAGAGATCAGATTCAGAGCGATGATCAAAACATACACAGAGTTTTTACTGTTTTTGGAACAGTGGATGCTTCAGTGTTTTATAAGTTGGGTAAGAGCGACACCTAGTGAATAACAGCAGAAATATGGATTTCTGTAAAAACTCATCATTGACAGGGAAGCTTATTTGATGAGACAACTCATCAATAGCGGGGAAATTAAGTTGAAGCATCCAAATATCACAAAAAGAAGTCGTCTGGTATGTTATTGCATCGGCAGTAACTGTGTTTGAAAAAGCATCGTTCCACAAACAAATGGTAAAAAAGAGAGAAAATAACTTCAACAACTTATGCCAAGTGAAAGTTAGCCACACCATCTGTGATGCACAATTTTCTCCAGCACAAATGAGTTTTAATGCGAAAGTGAGACACGCAGTCTATCTGCTGCCAAAGACTCCTGTGTGTTGATACAGGTCCTACATCTTTAAAATGAGAAATTGTTCCCCTGGCGGGGTGCAAACAGCTCCCTTTAGATTTCACTCCATTTGTTCCATCAGCATTTTCACCTGCAATAAAAGCGTCAGGGTTCTGGTCACTTAACTTTGCCTTTTCCAGGTCAAGCGTGGGTCCTTGAGCGGAATCAAAGGAAACGTCTCACGAACTCAAGTCAACATAATCCCCGGAGAGATTGAGCTCATCTATTGAACTCTTTCATTTCTATAAATACAGACTGTGTGTTTGATGAAGTCATGATGTTTAATCACTCAACTATTATGAACTGCCACCCAAAACACCTAAGCAACCACACAGCAAGATCCTGGCAAGCACACCATATTATGACAGACCACCCAAATTATATTATTGACTACTTGGTCCTTGATGTCACATGCTTCCGCACCACCATTTAGTGCCTTATTTAGCTATAATAAGTGAAAAATCTAAGTAAATATGTATGTTTTTATCCAATTAGTCGATTAATCTGAAAAATAATCGGCAGAATAATCGATTATGAAAAGAATCGCTAGTTGCACCCATAGACCATTCCATATTACGGCAAACACAATACATTTTCTTCAGACAATACACCAATCTATTAAAATTCGGATCATAAAATTATAATAAACCATTTCCACATTTATATTGATTTTCCCCACCCAAACAAGTCATAAACAAACTTGTCCTGCAACCACAAAAAGTCAAGTGGTCATTCAGTGATCTTTAAAAAGCATTTGATGACAGCCTGGCCTTCAGGAAATATACAAACCTACATTTGAAAAGCAAACATCACTGCAGGAAAACATCACTGCTGCTTATCTGCACACGACCAAATGTTCAAACTTCTCCCTGCGGCACTTTCTCCTATTAAAAGCTTCTGCTGATCATTTAAACGCACACGCACGCACACACGCGCACACCTCAACCCTTTAACTCAACACAGTGTTAAATACACAACAGTAGTGCTTACAACACAACACAACACATTAAGACGGTAAAGAGGTAGAGAAAAACTCATCCTGAGGTGTTAAACCTCCTTCACCTTCAGTCTGTTCAGTTAGTTTATCCTGCAGGAGGATCTTTCCCTGACGCTTTGGGAAAAGGACTAAACATCCTTTACCGGCACCATCATTAATCGTGTTTAGCAAAAATTTCTTCTGTCATTAGGACGAGTTTGTCTGACAGCTACAATCGATGTCACAATCAATGCGCGCAGTGGAGCTAAATGTGAATGAACAGCTGGCCACGGAGGTAAATGTTTCTCAATGAAGTCTGACATTTGTGTGCAGAAGAAGCTGCTCTCGGTTTAAGCACACGCTCATCTCTAATGTGGCATTAAACTGATCAGTGATCAGTATGAGCTCATACCTCAGCTGCAGGTATTCCTTCAGGTGGGCGGCACTGCAGAAGCACTTCCTGTTCCAGTGACACTTCCTTTCCCAGCGGCTCCTGATCAAAGGTTTTCCTCAGATCTATAAACAAACAACACACAAAGAAATTTTAAAGATAAAAGATATTTAGATATGTTGCTTTCAATCATATATTAATGTATAAAGTGCTGTATAAGGGCCATTCCACTGAATCTGTGACATTGCATGTTGTAACTCATTAAAATTTAGGTTTTATCTTTTAAAACACTAAATCTAATAACACTTTCAAAATGAGCATTGGTCAATGTTGGGTAACTAGTTTATTTTTTAACATGTTTTTTTAATGGAGAATTTTTGGTAAGGACTTACCAAGTTTTTAGCATAAATTTAGCAAATACATGAGATGCATTAAATATTTGCTAAAAGACACAGAGCAAATTGTAGTGGTTTACCATTTTTTTAAATTTAAAAATAAACCAATAACTTTAAAGAAGTAATATAGGCAACTGAACATTAAGATTGACATTCACAGTCATAGCATCAAAATCATAAAATATACAGAAAAGAAAAAAAAGGAAAGCAACTTTAGATCTTCACATGACCTTCAGAAGATCCAGATGATGAAACACCTCTTGAAAATGTTTTTTTTTTGTGGGATATTTCGAGATTTTCAGGGTAACAGGACTGAGTGAAATGACTAAAATGTGCATTTTATCTAAAATATTATGACTTTTCCAATGGTGAACAATATTTAAAGCAAAGATGGCATATGGAGCCACACAATGTATGCCAAAAATAAAGATATCTGAAGAATTTTTATGCTCTATATTTAAAGGAAAAGTGTAGAGAAAGAAAGCAAAGATGAATAAAAATTTATGTTTTATGTAGTTATTATTCATGTTTTATATTATATCCTTTAAATTTCGTGTTAGATTTACACGCAGGACACTTTGCTTAATAATAAAATGTATTTTAGAGTTAAATTTTTTTTTTTAGCATTTTTATACCTGGGGTGGTTTCCTAGACAAGGTTTATCCTAGTCCTAGACTGAAATGCATGTTTGAGCAGCCTTTATTTAATTTTTATCTTGCCCTGATATGGTATGTTTGTAAAAAGTCCTAATAAAATTAAAGACTAGCCCTGGCTTAACTTAAACCCTGTCCAGAAAACCACCCCATAAAACCGATTCGGTGGAATGGTCATAAATGGTGACCTGAAAGGGGCAAAACATACTTTAAATTACATTTGTTATAGCATGCACAACAAAAACCTGCAAAAATAAATGTTACAACATTTTAAATATTTTTCATTAAAGTTCATCTTGTTTTATTGGAAGAAATAACAGATTAGTTGATGATTGCAACCCTAAATCTAACCGAGTCTTTCCTCAAAAACCTCCTCACAGATCATAGTAACCTGCAGGAATACTGATCTGTATTAAAGGCTTCATTCAGATGCTGCCCATCTCGCTGTGACTTCT
Organism: Misgurnus anguillicaudatus; assembly: GCF_027580225.2. Classification (NCBI taxonomy): domain Eukaryota; kingdom Metazoa; phylum Chordata; class Actinopteri; order Cypriniformes; family Cobitidae; genus Misgurnus; species Misgurnus anguillicaudatus. The sequence continues at coordinate 40,683,213 of NC_073348.2, read as the reverse complement.
ACTTTCTTCAGTACATATTTGACTTGGAGCTTGAATAAAGTATGGCAGGTCTGAGAACAGTGTTGCAGCACATGCTAATGACTGATTTTAACAAGGATGTGTAATGAGTTTTATGCTCCTTGCTGCATATTAATTTCATTAAACACTTCAATTGTACGCAAGAAATAAAACAGAACCCTTCATAATCCAGCTGCATGTATTTTAAGTATACACACACTATCTCAAATTTTCTAAGGACAGTTTTATTTGGAGGGAATTTTCCACACGCTTATCTCTGTCAGTGTCATTTACTATATAAATGTATGATGGGAATATGCTGTCATGTTGACAAATGGGTACAGCCTCATTTCTCTCAGTGATCGAAACACACACACACGCACAAATAGCTTATTAAATGTATCGCAGTTATCTCATAATACTCTGATCCTAAAAACAGGCTGTGTATCAAAACCTAGTGAGGTGTCCTTTTGTGGGAACTCACACTGCATCGTCATAGTAACTCTATGGGAACGCCTCCAGGTGTGAGTGCATCTGAATTCAACCAATTGTGAGGCGTAAGGCGACGTGTAAATGCCCATCGCTAGCTGAAATATGCAGAAGCAGGCGTAACAGGGAAGCATGAAGTATGGCAAGGGAGACGCAGCGTCTCGTTCCCTTCTCAGGGAACAAGGGTTACATACGTGACCTGAGATGTTTTCTTTGGGTTTGAAACACAAGCATCATGCCAACATTGATGTGCACGTCTGGAGCGGTAAAGAGCGTCTCGCATCAGCAGACCAAAGGTTCATTAGATGTTATTGTTTTCTGCTGGTAATAACAAGGCCACTGAGATCAGATAAGATGTGTGTCAGACAATCATACAAAGCTCAACAGGATGCTGCACGTCAAATATAATCAAGTCAAAGCCTAAAGTTTAACAGAAGACCTCAGATACGAATGTGGTTTTCATGTCGGCTGGTAAAAGAAGTTTGTGGTGAACACCAATAGGAGTGCAGAATTCCAGCTCATGTGATCTTCTGTAAGTGGCGCAACACAACAGCGGTTTAAACTGTTGATCATAACATAATGTTAAATGTTACATTAAACTTTAAAGCAGTAAAGAAAATCGATCAAATGTCTTGGCTACATCACGGTACAGACTTCCTTATAAAAACAACATGATGTTATGATGGTATTGAGTGGCTATATGATACTTTAACATATACATTATACTGTATAGATATGAATTAAAGTATAACGTTACCAGCTGAAAAAAGTAATATATGCAAGTCTATCTTCACATACTGCCGTTAGTCCTCTTGGCAAAGAGGTTTATTGTAAATGTATTTGGGTTCACGCTACTGAAAGCTCTCTGCGCTCATACATATGAATCAGTCTATACACATATATACATGTATCAACATAAAGACGTCACATCGAATGATTTATGAAATGTTTTTGTCACTTAACCAAAAATCGCTCGAGTTACAGCACTTTCTCAGGTTCAAAGCTGTTTTCGTGATTCTTGGCTGATCTCAGGTCAGCTGCTTTAAGATCCTCTACTCAAAATCTTATTATTTTTGGGTCACACATTGTAAATGGCGATGATTTGCATTGAATTCGACTCCCACACTACACCGAGAGACATTGAGAGCTGTGGGTTATTGTGCTGTTGAGTGGGTTTGTCGCCAGACAGAGACAGCAAGTTACCCTGTGGGTGTCCGGATATACAACAACAACAACACAAGGTCAAACAGACAGAATGCCAAGAGGACACGCACATGCACACACAGACTCACAAACACACACACGAATCTGTGACTGGTTACTGTATGAAATATTCAATGTGTTTGCATTGAATTTCCAGTGATATAAAATGAAGCAACATTGTGAATATGATGATTATTTATATTTCCATTTTATTTGGCCATTACGTTTCTTAAAGAGTGTCATTAAACTAATTTTATGAACCTTCCAGTTTTATTAAAGTATGAAAGTGTTATTATGATTTAAACCTCAGCAGACAGTAAAAAGAGTATATCTGGACAAAATGGGAAAGTTCATTTGAACAAAAAAAAAGACTTGTTATTGTTATATTTTTTTATGTAATTTCAGCAACAAGCACATTTCCATGCCTAAAAAACTTAGTAGAGAAAATCAGATCTGATTAAAAAAGAATTGTAAGACATTTCACTTTTTCTCCGGCATTGTCAAGTTAATTTATGAATTAAGAAAAAACGTTTCCCTGTCAATGATGAGTTTTTACGGCAATCCATATTTCCGCTATTGTCCACTAGGTGGTGCACTTACCCAACTTATAAAACACTGAAGCATTCACTGATCCAACAACAGTAAAAACTGGAAAATTTTATTTTCTGTTTGTTTGAAAGCAGATGGTCTGTTCTTTCATTTGATATATTGTATGTTTATATATTTAAAGAAGAACATTTTCTGGAAGGCATTAAACGTTTATGAAAATCAAGGGCAACTTTATTTTAAAACACTAGAGTTAAAGGGACACTCCTCTTTTTTTTGAAAGTCGATCTCTGGGTCTGGCGCTAGCACTTTTAGCATAGCTTAGCATAATCCATTGAATCTTATTAGACCATTAGTTTTGCGCTAAAAAACCAAAATCTAAACCAAATCTATTTTCCCATTTAAAACTTAACTCTTCTGTAGTTACATAGTGTACTAAGACAGACAGAAAATTAAAAGTTGTGATTTTTTTAGGCTGATATGGCTAGAAACTATACTCTCATTCTGGTGTAATAATCAAGGACTTTGCTGATGTAACATGGCTGCAGCAGGCAAAATAATATTACGCAGCGTCCGAAAATAGTCTCTTTCGTAACTTTCAGCACAGGATAATTTTCAGGCACTGCGTAATATCACTGCGTTGGAAAAATATCGAAAACTCTTTGGTCATTTTTGAGTGCAATGCTAATGGTCTAATCAGATTCAATAGATTATGCCTGAAGTTCGGCTGAATGGATTGCAAAACTGTAAAAATCAAATGTTTAACTCTAGGGGAGCTGGAAAATGAGCCTATTTTTTTTTTTTAAAGTGGAGTGTCCCTTTAAGATTTATTAAGAAAAAAGGACAATATTGGACTATTACACACAGTACTCTTTAAAAATAATTAAACAGTCTAATAAGTGTAGAGATGGAGAGAGACACAACGCTGTAGTACAAAACAAATGTGTTTGTCAGCTGTTGTCAGTATGAAAATTAACCAAGGTTTTACCACAGTTAAAATAAAAAAAAAATCATTGCAAAACATGCTGCACGAAGTTAAAACAAACAAGTCAATTTAACCTACAACTTTAAGTTTTGGTTTAAAAAGTTGACATGAAATATAAATTTAAGTTAAAATTGTTGTAAAAAATATGTGTTGATTTGACAAAATGCTAAGAAAAATGTTTTTACAGTGTTAGCAAAAGCATGGTTTTGCTTATAGTAATCGATACACCCAAAAAACTTGGTTACTACACTTTTTCCAGAAAAAACATGGTTAATTTTTGTAAAGGGTCTCATTCCAGATCTCAATGTTTCAGTGGATTACAGCTCCTATGAGCCCACAATTAATAGCTTAAATTCTGACACACGTGAGATTGAAACAACATCGAGTGTAAATCCACAACAGCTGCTGGCACTTTCATTTCATTCTGAAGAGAGAGTTACATGCTGAAGTTTGACTTTCTTTAGTCGTCAGCAGTCAAGAGAATTTTTATTTACAAAAAGTGACCAAGAAAAGTCAAAACTTTGTCGTGTTCTTGGGTCGTGAGTTGAGCCGAGAGCTCCCGAAGCAGTTGTTCTTGTTTTATTTTTCGTATGTTTGGCCGCTGACTCACCGCGTCCTGGCGTATCGCCCGAAGAACGTGTTCCTGTCAAATCTGTCGCCCCCTTCTGAATAGTTTCCGATTGTCAAGCGTGCTAAATCAGGCCTCTCCTCAATATTTGTTCTAGTATGTAGTGTGTTGGCTGAATTCTTTACTCGGTTTGTCACATCAACAGCAGCTGAAGTGAGCTACCGCCTGGCCGCTGACCCGATTTAAGGCACTTTGGGGTTCTGTGATCCATATTTTGTGCGGCTCTAGGGCCAAAAACCTGAGCGAAGAATAATGTGAGGTATGAACGCACGCTGGATTTATAACCTTCTCTAATGGGCCAAACGCATTACAATGCCATTTGTGATATGCAGTGCTACACAAGCTCTCTCCCCATTATAAATTAATGCAGGTGGAGACGATAGATGTTACACACATTTCACTCTCAAAACTTCAACTACATGAAAGTCTACAAGAGTTTTATGTTGTTGCAGAGCAAAGATAGTCAATTTCAAAAAAACCATTTAGTAAAAACTGCACCTGAATTATCAGAATTAAGATTTCTATCTGCTGGAATATAAACTCGATATAAGACCGCCGAGTACACCTTAGCAACCTAGACTCTGGAAACCATTCACAAACCCAAAACTCATTGGTGTTGAGTTCACCACGCAGGCACATTTTTTGTTTACTCGTATAAAAACCAAAGCAGTTAAGTTTAAAATCCACCCTGTATGAGAATGTGCCAGGAAAATAAAAGAGATTGTTTGAGATGTGAGAAATACACACAACAGAATGACTTTTGTTGGCTCTGGACATGAAAATTGTTCTGATCTTTTTATAACAGGAAAGCTTTGGGGAAAAATATAACAGCTTGTATTGGGCGTGATGAAAACGTCTTTCAGATATAAACAGTCCAGGCCAAGCGGCAGAGAATCTCTAAAATATCTAACCGTAGATCCTCGGCCCCAACGCAAAAATGCCCGGCGGGCAGAGCTAAAATCCCACGAGCCTCTTCTGCCAGGCCTCGGCCGCACACGTGGACGCATGTGAAAACAATTACATTAACTTGTGTAATTTAGCACAAGTAGCAAAACACATCCACTTAGTGAATTAAGGGCCATTTACATACTTTAACTCTCCGGCCTCTTCCCAGCGCGTCTAAACTAAAGCTGGCAGCACAGAGACTCACTGCGCCAATGACTGCGCTTACTCTAATGTGGAAAAAAATACATTTAACACAAAACTAATGTTGGACTATCAATCTGCATCTGTGTTTAAACCTGAGGTCAACACACAATGAATACTATACTCACTACTGCACAGAAAGTACTGCATGATGCCTACTATTTGTTTTAAAGTACAGAACAGTAAAAAAGTATGCAGAACACACTACAAAAAAATATTTTTTACTTAGTATTAATGTCTTGTTTTTAGTTAACAAATAAACTAACTAACTAGTTCAAATATCTTAAAAATCTTAAATCAAGATGTATTTTCTTGATGAGCAAAATGACCTTAGAAAATAAATCTAGTTTTTAGTTGGGATACCTAACGCCTTGCGACCAATCACTTGCAGAATAAAACTTTTTGTTTACATCATATATGTGTGTGTACTGTGTATAATATTATGTATATACACACACATACATTAATAATTTTAAGAAAATAAATATATAATAAATATAACATAAATATACATATAATATAAATATAAAAATGCATATAATATAAATATAATAATATTTACAGATAAGTATTTATTATATAATAAATATTTACATTTATACATAATATAAACGATACACAAATATAAACATGTATTAATACTATTTCTTAAATATATACATGTGCGTGTGTGTGTGTTTATATATACATATTTATTATTTACAGTACACACATATACTGTATGATGTAAACAAAAACTTTTATTTTGTAGACGATTAGTCGCGATTAATTATTATGCATCCCTAGTTTTTAGATAAAAATAAAATATAAATAATTTTAAAAATTAATAATTTTAAATGTGTTTGTTTTTAGCATAAATGTACTTATTTTCTTAGGTTTACATTATCATTTACTTGCATTTTGATCATCAATAAAATTCATCTAAAAATAAAAGTTGAAATTTTGATTTAAGAATTTTAAGATATTCGTACTAAAAACAAGACAAAAATACTGAGTAAAAAAGTAATTTTTTGCAGTGTACTAATTTAAAAAAAATATATATATATAAAGTAGTATGTGATAGCAACAATGATGAAATCAACTAAATATGTACATTTTACATTCGTTAAAAATCACAGCTGACACTTCCAGCTCATTCACATGTGTAATGTCAAGCGCATTGCATTGCGATATAACATTTCACAGTTTACACTGCACACTATGGCAGGTGTAGTGGGTCAACGTAGTATTAGAGGGATAAAGAAAACAAGGACAGTGTTCAAACTATAGAGTACACACTGTATGAACGGTAGTATGGTCTGAACACAGGTTTCGTGTCACAGTCTTCCTCTGGTCTAAAGCTCTGAACTGATCTGTTGAGTGGTTTGTGTTCAGATAAATCACTGTGTGTGTGTGTCTGTGTCCAGATCGAAACTCATTCCCTCATAACTCAGACTAAAAGTGCCCGACACCAACAGCCCTACAAATCACCTTCTCAATGAATCAACTCATTCAGACTTTACAGCTTCACAACTTTATGGAGCATCCATTGATCACCGACCCGCAACAACAAAACACTGCTTATTTATCGCTCGTGAGCGTTACTGATTAAAACATCTGCTGCAAATAGAAAACAAAAAAGAGCTCAATAATGCCGGCTGTTTCTAATAGTGAAAGACAAAGAGAGACAGACGGACAGAGAGAGAGAAAGAGATTTTGATTTAAAACAAATGAACAGAATGATGAATACTGAACTGAGACCAGCTCATCTGATTCACATTTAACCCAACAGAGAAATAAGACACAACATCTAACAAGTCTCAGGTCGGTGTTCCTGTCACTTTCTGTCCGACAGTATACAATATAATACATTGACACTAACTATAAGCAGATGAAGGAGGAAGACTGACTTAAGATTAATGATGCGTCTCAAGTGTGGGGTTTCCAACAAATCATTTCAATATTCGCAAATAAAGAAAAACAAACAAATGCTTATTAGGTGCGTTCCGACAGGCATTGTGTGACGACGTCGAGTCCCATATATGGTAAAGATATCGCCATCGGAAACAACTAGACGATCAGTCATGTGGGTTTAATGTTCGCTACATCAAATGCGTCTCCATCTCAGATTATTTGCATTCTCTCTTTTTTGCATAAGTCGAAATCCACCTCAAGCGAACGTAAAAACTTTTTTGCGAATTCATGGATTTTTATTCAAAATTTGGCGTTTCCATCACTTGTTTCTTATGCAATACTTTAAAATGCACAAAATAAGTGTGATGGAAACCCAGCTAATGTGACATATTTCTGCCTCACGTATCAGAAAAACACTTTAATCGAAAAATTGTTTGTGGTTTAATTCAAAGTACCACAGCAAAAAATAAAGACAAAAAAAAATGAGATTCTAGTTTATATACACTTTTACATTTATGCATTTAACAGATGCTTTAAATGATTTACATATTAATATACAGCTTAAAGGCACTGTATGTTGCCTGGAATTAAAACCTATGTTTGTATTGTTATTGCAATGCTTTACCAAACTGAATTTTTTTCTGAATAGTTAAGTTAAGATTCAAGCTGTCTCTCAAAGTGTACCTGAGACCAGTGTTGGGCAAGTTACTCAAAAAAAGTAATTTATTAGTTACTGATTACATCTACAATCATGTAATTAAAATACTGTACAAATGACTCTCTCCAAAAAGCTTATTATTATAAAACTTATTACTAATTACTTTCTAAATCCTATTTAGTAAATGATACAAGAACACGCCTGAAACGGCTCAAATAAATCATATAAAAGTAAATTAATTATTCTGCTTACACTTTTTAAGGTCCAATTTTGACTATTAACTACCTATTAACTACTTTTGCCTCAATTTACTCCTAATTACTGCTTATTAATACTTAGTAAAGTAGTTGTTAAAGTTGTAAAGTATTGGTAGGATTAAGGATGTAGAATAAGGTTTTGCAGAATCAGGCATTAATATCTGCTTTTAAGTATTAATAGACAGCCAATATCTTTTTAATCTTTTAATGCTTATAACCAACCAATTAATAGTAAAATTATAAACTAAGGTGTTACCATTATTCTTACTAACTCACCAAAGTATTTACAGTGAGAAGGATTCATTAAAACATGCATTTTAACCTTAGACTTTAAATGTTGATGTTAAATCCACTATTGTATTATATATCATTGATCTGCAGTCTATACACAGCATTTACTTCAATTAAATCAGAAGTTACTGTCATTAAATTAAAGAGTAACCACTTACTTTAATTTACTTTATCAAGGAAAAGTTTTTAATTACTTTGTAATTACTTTGTAACTAGTTACACCCAACACTGCCTGAGACACACCTGTCTTCATTGTGTGTGTGTGTGTGTATGTTTGTGTACTCACAGGCGATGCGGACATGAGCCTTGCGACTTTTGGTGGTCCCGGCTGAGCTCCAGGCAACACACTGACACCAGAAATCCTCCAACCCAAAGAGTTCCTCCACCTGCTGACGGGTGATCTCAATACTGGCCTCCCGAACCACCAGACCTACACATAGACAGAGAGCAGATGTCAGTAAACATCACTTTAGTTTTGATAACAGAAGCAGGACAATTAAACATATCTGAGATATCTGACAGTAATTCTTTACATGTGTTTAACCACAGCTGAACACAGTTGGTTTATTTGTCAGAAAGCTGCTGATGTAAGAACAGAGATACATTATAAGTTTATTAAACACATACAGATAACACAACCCTCACAGGTCTCTAAACATCTCTGTTAGCGCTCTGTGATTTCTCCTCATGGAGTTGTTTGGAGGTTTTAACGTCACAGTGGTCCTGTGAATCCTGATCACTAAACTCCTCTGATAACTCTTCATCTGGGACGTGTCAATGCCAGCGCCTCTCAGATGAATGTTTTGTCTTTTGGAAACAACACGTTACAAACCACGTGTTCATTTTAAGGCTTTAGCGTTGATGTAATCATTTACTGTATAACAGGGATCAAGTGTTTAATCTCAAATCTGAGCGAATGACGAAAGAGCTTCACTAATCAAATCACAGACATTAAATATCATTCACTTCACTCCTCTCTCTCTCTCTCTCTCTCTCTCCCTCTCTCAATTAAAGTGTGCTTTATTGGCATGACAAAAAGTGTACATTTGTATTGCCAAAGCATTTGTATTTGGGCTGCGTACAAATAGTGCAAATAAAAGTAAAAATAAAACAAAGTATATAGTGCAAAATTAAAAGTAAAATAGTAATATTTTTTTTTCTCATTTAGTAAGAGGAGAGTGTTCACACAGGCATCTCTTACTCACAGAAACTGAAGTGATTTCACACAGCGAGCTGTATTTTTCCCATGCATCTTTGTGTCTTTATGTGTGTGTGTGTGTGTGTGTGTGTGTGTGTGTGTGTGTGTGTGTGTGTGCACGCTCAACGATCCCTGCGGTGGTTTCCGGGCACAGGTTCTGATTGGGTTGCATAGCCAGTGCTATCATTCCTGAGCCATAAAGCCACAATAATCCTCTATGCAAATGTGGATTCTCTCCTCCTGCTTCTCCTACATACTAATTTTGTGTGGGTCCATCCACAGTCATTTAACATCACATGTGACTTTAATTCTCTCCTTAACTCTTTCCAGAAATTAAGACCGAACATTTCTCTACTAACAACTGAGGAAATTAGACCATGTAAATACCATTCAGCACCATGATACACACATCAAAGCAGCATGGTACAATCACTGTACTAGAGTATCATCACAGTACTGGTCTGCCTCATCCATTTTTCATACTGTATTAAAGGGGAGATATAATAAAAATCTGACTTCATGTTTAAGTGCTATAATTGGGTTGTCAGTGCTTCTTTCAACCCAGAAAATGTGAGAAAGATCAACCCAGTATCTTAGTTTTGGTAAAACATTCTATGCAAGCATGTAAAAAATAGCTCATTGAAATGTGGCTCCCCTTGTGATGTCAGAAGGGGATCTTATTAGAATAATACACAGAGAGAGAGAGAGAGAGAAAGAGAGAGACAGAGAAAATAATTGACAGCACCATGGCGATTCAATTTCAACAAACCACCATTATGGTGATCAGTGTTTGCATTATCATTTATCACACCCAAAACAGTAAATTTTTGCTCACACCTACAAAGAGGCAATTTTAACATCTTATAATTCCCTTTGAAACTCTCAAATACAGATTCAAACTAAAAGACTTTATTCTCTTTCTCCAATGATTTACCTGCTTACTGGGAATAGAAATCTACTGTTGGCAGTAAAATTTGATTTTTAATGCCATGAATATGGTACTTCACATTCTTTCTGTCATCCAAAGCCAACCATGACTTAAACTTGTCATTATATTAACATCAAGATTACATTACATTTTGAAGTATAATGCAAAACAGCTTTATAGGAAATACAACTTTCATATGAAACTGAATGATCCTGTGGTGATTATAGACATTTACACAAGTGTGTGTCCAGTAATTATCATAGAGATACAGTGTTTTTAATCTATATTCTCTAATATGAGCTACAGTAACAATGAGGAGTTCCTTACCAAACAACACTAATAATAAATGTAGCTTGTATTATCACAAGAGATATTAACAATAGATTATCTCACTATGAATCAGATAACGCTCAATGTCATAGCTGGGAAATGATTAAATCATTTTCATTATTTTTCCTGTAATGAATGATTACTGTCTTGGGTTTGACACGATGCGTTATTGATGTGCACCTCATTATCATCTGGGCTTTGAGCATCTTCTCTATTGATCTGCTGGAGATGGACAGCTGGACCTCAGTGCTGGGATGTCGCCCATCATCGTTCAAGCCTGTGGTGGTGTGTATTACATCACTGTAATTAACTTAGCATCCTATGTAGCAATCAATGGCGCTGGCCTGTCAAGATTAACGCCGGCGATTCTTCAGCATTAAGGACGTTCAGATGACCTCAGATGACCTCTATTAGGTCCGCTCATTTGTTTACATGCAGGAGGTTCAGCCTGAACATCGACCAATGTAAAAGCATGAAATTGGAGCGTTCCTTCCGGGTGGCTGTTTTACACGGCGAGCGACATAATTAAAGACGACGGGCGGGAAACGCTCAGGTTGTGCAGCGTCTAACAAATCGACTGCCATCCATCTTCCGCACGTCTCCTTCCTAAGTGCCATAGCTCAGCGCGTCTAAACGGGCCGGAATTAAAATTGGCCGATACCCATCAAAATAACTTAAATGAACAGAAGAGGGGCTATAAATAGATTCTAAACACCCCCATCTGTAAAGTCTGAGTGTTTAAGAGATCAAATCAATAGAGAAACATTTGAAAAGGTGTTTCTCCTCAAAGCCGCTCCAAAGAAATCCATCTGCATCGAGTTAATGATCTGCTGTTCGGCATCCACAGTAAGCAAAGTCCTTTATTTTGGAGAAGGCACAGGGCTAACAGACTGGCGCAGAGAGCCTGGCACTGATAACTCACTGTCTCTATGTGTGCACAGCCTAAAATATCTGTTAATCTGCTTCCCTAACAAACAGAGAGAGAAAGAGAGAGAGCTTTTGGCCATCAGATTATGTTTCCATCGGCTCAAATAGCTATTGACCAGCCCAACCAGCTTCTATCTGTGGTTTTCTGTCAATCTGTGGAAATTGGAGAGTGAGACGGAGAAGAAATAATAGCTATGTTCAGAACAGCATACTGTACTGATCATGCTACTCTTGCAGTATGTGCAAAGTTCTTATTTATGCAGGGGATTGATTTTTTAAAATGCATAATAAAATGAAGCTTCATTTGTAAAAGCAGTGTACTGAATTAGATGTAATGTAATTTTTGCATATTACCCCATGGGTCTGGTCGTGTGAGCATCGTTGAAATGCAGTGTTTCCCATACATTCATTTATTTGTTAGTCCGCCTCAAAATCTATACAGTAATTTCTATTTTACTTTGCAATTAAACTGTTGACGTGCTTCTAGTGCCGTGACGCCATGATGATGGTATTACGAGATGGATTCATTTAGATAGGACACCACTGAAGGCCTAGGTGTGAAATGCAGGGTCCGCCTCCTATATAGTATGGAAGTAGGACATAGACTGTAAAAAAAGATGGATGTAGTGTCCGTGATGTCACCCATAGGATTCTGAAGATCGTTTTTAAAGCCAATAGTAGGCGGTGCTTGCCGTCGCCATCTTGGCCGCGCATCACCGTGCATCACTTGCGGATATCCGAAAATAGGTAAAGACGTGGGTGAAGCTGAGGTGGCTGGTTGCTGAAACAATGCCCGCCTAGCTCTACTCTAGTGATAGCAGTGGCGGTTCATCTGTCACTCAAGTGGCCATGCACTTAATTATGCAGAACTTCAGGGCTTAATATAATTTAAAAGGATGAGTTACAAAAATATTCACTCCCTTGCAGTTGTCATGAAGGGCAAAATGAGCTATACAAACAATTTTTGGACCAGTCTGAAAACATTTTTTTCTTCTCTAAAGATGGGCATGTTAACATGGAGGTCTTTAGGCATTGACTATAGGAGCCAATCAATTTCAATGAATTGAAGATAAAGGAACAGTATGCAGGATTGTGGCCAAAACTGGTATTGCAATCACAAAACTTGTGGCTAAAACTGGTACTGCAATCACACAACTGGTGGCCAATACAGAACATGACAACATAAACATCACTTGAGGGCTGCAACTCCACTTTTTAAGCGACAATATCCAGGCCAGATCACTGTTGTGAGTGACATAAGTATTTGAAATGAATATGATTTCTTAATGTCTAGTGACATATCAGGGCCATTTTATGATTAATTAAAATACATTTCTTACATACTGTTCCTTTAAAATCACTTCCGTATTGGCTTCATCAGAGAGATCGAAAGGTTGCCCCTCGTTTTGGACGCAGACTGAGTGTCCACTTCCGCTGTCATTGTCTCAAGGCAAAGAAGACCATCACTATGATGATGGAAAATCAGTTTGCCACACAATTTTAAACTTAAACCCCAATACACAAATGAAATAAATCCTTCAATTTCCCCCTCACAGTTTCCCATTAAACTCATCAGTGTGTGTGATAAGCGTGCGCTTGTGTGTGTGCGTGATGTGTTGGTGTTGAGATGGAGCACAATGGTCAGTGTGCATCTGTGAAAAAAAATCAAATACCCACAGGCCTCTGGAGCTATTACAGACAACACCGCCGCTTTCTTTGATTGGCCGCATTCAGCTGCCAAAAAGGGAAATTGAGTTGTCGGCGTTCGCCCACAGGTAGCAATCACACTCTTCAATAGGGCTTTGAGCGACGGTTTGGTGAAAGCCTGGATATTAAATCCCAGAGGACACGCGCGCACGTGAGCCGGTGCCGTCTGGAGATTTTAGTCAAACATCACGGCCAATATTCAATAAACGGAGATGCATCACAGTGGCTCAGTTCACACAGTCAGTGTTTGTCTTTGACCAAACTCTTTACTTCACTTTACTTTAGCTGACCGTCACCATGTTTGATTTATATTTATCATTTGTGCACAGCTTTCATCCCACAAAAATGCAGTTACATTTCCAAAGCATGAGTGCAAACACATCCTAGAATTGATCCTGGGATCGCTCCTGTAATTGGGACCAGCTAACATTGCTGTAACATTTCCGTAACTTGTCCACAGTTATCGTTTAGCTCTTTGACACAGGAGGCTTTAAATATCTACCAATTGCTGCGCTCTCCCCTACTTTTTGTTATAAAAACCTCAATTTCGACTAACATCGACAATTATACTTTTTTCGCCTGTAGCTAAAAATTAGACCGTATCCATTTTTTTAACTCCTCAAAAAGAATGGAGTAATTAGTAAACGGCTAATTCAACATCTTTGAAAACGCAACTTTCATAGATACGTTAATAATTTGCAAGCTGCTAAAATAAAGCATACAAAACATCAGCTAAAATGATCTATAAGCTATATGATTATAATCAGAGCATGTGCATGTTTGTCAGTGATTTATTTATATTAGGTTATTATATTAAAGCACTTAAAGAGCACAGACCTACGCAAAGGAGGTGTATTTCATTTGTTAAACGCCTTATGGACTCAAATATAAAGTTAACCACCAATAGATCAGACGTTGAAGTACAGGAAACATTAGCCTATATTAATCCATATATCACACGTTATTATTTAGGCTCATTATTTCCTATTAATTATGGTAATGTTATGGTTAAGTGAATGTTAGCCTTTATTACTTTAACCACTGCATATAGAGATGTTTTTCATATTTTGTTCAAATGTTAAATATATATGCTGTTCATATGTTCATTAATTAGGTTTCCCACACCTTAGTTAACTTCAAATTCAAGGACCTTTCAAGGACTTTCCAGATCCAATACCCTCAAATTCAAGGACTAAATGTGGGGACACCTTTCAAGTGAAAGCAAGATTACATCATGTTACCTTTTAAGATACATTGTTACAGTTCCCTTTCGAGGGAACTCGCGCTGCGTCACTGTGGTGACACTTTGGGGACGTCTCCAGGGGTAATTGTGTCTGAATGTGTATATCAAATTCAACCAATAGTGAGGCTTAACCACAAAGGCAGGGTGACGTGGGAGCCAGGAAGTATATCGCTATCTGAAATATTGTCAAAGATGACGTTACAGGCACGCAGGAAGTATGGCAAGGGAGACGCAGCGTCTCGTTCCCTCGAAAGGGAACAACAGTCACATATGTAACCCGAGACGTTTTCATGTGTCAAACACAACTATGCAAAAATGCATTTGGGTATGAATCAACGTTCACATAAAGAAAATATAAGCATTTAAAGCGAACAGTTTAGCACGTGTGCTTAAAAGTCTAAAATTTTTAATGATATTATCCTACACTACACAGGGAATAATATGGATTTTTCTCCAGAAAACTTCTTGCATAAAACAGATTCACATACTTTCAATGACCTGTATCTATGTATGTATATTTTCAAAAACTTCCCAGGGCCTTGAATTTTCCCCAGATTCACAAACTTTCAAGGATTTTAAGGACCCGTAGGAACCCTGATTTATTAGTGTGTTATATTATTAGAATGTTGTCCCGGTTTTAAAATAAAGCACACCAATGAGATTTGAGAGTGTTTCTCCCTTTTCAGGAAAAGTATTGAGAATTACAATTCTTGACTTGGTATCGGTACCGAAACAATAATTTTGGTACCGTGACAACACTAATTCCGACTCATTTTTTCCAGCATGGGTCACAAATTGAGTTCTATATGTGTGACAATCCACCTCCAAAGTAGCAAGAAATCTGTATGGGTTTGCAACAACATGAGAGTGAGTAAATGACAGAGTTTTCCTTATAAAGTTTGTGTATAAACTTGAGTTGAGGACGGTCATTCTCATCTCTGAAGAGTCCCGTGAGAGTTTGTTATCACCGAGTTTGTGTGGCAGACGAAAACCTTTGCTGTCTGGAGTCCTAATGATGTCTACGTCCCAGACGCCAACCACAAACAAGCCAACAATAACAGCACAGTAGCTTTACAGGCTTCTCAGAGCCGCCTCAGAGTTTAACAAGACTGAGAGATTCCACTCTCATTAAAGACAACAGGAGGGAGGGAGGGGGGGCGCTCTGTAAAACTCTCCTCTAAATTATTCATCTGTTTGATTTTCCAACTCTTAGACCCGACCGCCTGAGGGAGCACAAACGTCTGTGTGTTGGAGAGCCCTCGCTCTCATGCTTTTCACTTACACCCCCTCCCACCATACTGACCTGAGGTCTCATCCACGCGCTCCTCCACCGTATGTTCCTTCTGATGAACCCACTCGCTGTTGCACTTGAAGTAGATCTGCGTGGCGGGCGTGGCTTTGCAGTAGAGATTGACGGGTTTGTTCTTGACGATGTACGCCTCTTCCGGTTCCATCAGGAAGTGTGGGAGGGGCTCGGGCGGGTCGGAGGGGAAGGTCTCAGGGAGTTCGCCCAATCCGAGATAGTCGTCATCTATATATAGAAGACAAAACAAAGAGTTAGTCTCAAAATCCTGTGTTTTACTGGGAGTATTTATGGAAACACTTATGTTTACTGGTCACCCATTGAGAAGCAATTATGTCCATTAATCACCTGCAGGCGGTGCATGTAGGACCAGGAATAAAAGTACAGCACATGTGTGAAGACATTTACAGCGTTAAATCAAACCTTTAGACTCGAATGAGGATGTCTGTGTTTTTAAATGTGTTATTTGACAGCTATAAACATGTAAACAGTTTAACTTAATCAGCAAGATTCTTTACTGTGATGTTTTTTGACCTAAAGTGACAAATGAGCTTAGTAGACAATTAAAAAAATGATTCAGATACCTTTCAGAAATCCATTTATGTGCAGAAAATATGAGTTATAATTTCTAAAGAGGTCCAGTGACTTTATAAATCAAAAAAGCGGTACAGATATTTCAGCAGCAGACTTCAAACGAGCATCACTTTCATCCCGAGCACCGCATCACCTCAACACTATCTTCCTCAAACACAAACCTTGATTTATCTCCATGTGATGAAGAAAACACCTCGTGGTGAAAAGTAAACATGAATCAAATCCAAGAAATAGGAGACGAAATCCGCTCTATACGTTCAAATATCCGGCCTTTGACTTCACAAGGAAAGTCAAAAGACATTAGCAAAGATATTCGTCACCTCTGAATACGTTTTCTATTCTTAACACCCGACCGGCAGGCATCAATTATTTACAGAGAGACCGAATGTGAGCGCAAGGGTGCAAGAGGTTAAAACGCAGCATCAAAGATTCTTCACTGCTTCAGTACACAGAGCTCCAGACCAGACTGTGTGTCTAACAAACCCTGTCAGGACACGGTGGTGATATCACATCAATATCGGCTGTGATGTTACGGGCTGTCGGGGGAGAACGGGTGAGACTGCATTAGCGCACACAGCCCCAAGGGTTTCTGGGTAGTGTGTGTGTCTGCTACTCTTCACATGTTGGTCCTAAATCACACATGACCTGTCTTCAGCACCTAATCATCTGATAATTAACCCCTTCATATGGGTCACGTAACATGTGTGTGTCATTTAAAATAAAAAGAGGACTTTATAAAATATGTCTAGCTTTAAAATCCGATGCTGTTATCCGCTCAACCTGCATTCATTTACCACTGTGCATGTAAAACACAAACTCATGGTCACAGTCAGATATTACTAACATTCATTTAAAACAAAAACAATTATAGTACAGCTAGTTTTAAAGTTAGTTATAAAGCTGCTGTATTTTACAGAAGTGGGGATAGGGAAAGTTCACCCAAAAATTTAAACTTTATCATAATCAGGGGTGCAAACTCATCAGGGGAGAAAAAGGTGACAGAGACACAAGCTTTATATTCTATTCTATATATATACTTTTTTTTTCTTGGCACACTTCAGCCCCTTAGTGCCAATTGGGCATCGTTTAAATGCCACGGCCTACCTGAGCATTGTTTCTGACCATGTCCATCCTTTACTACACAATGGATCTAACAATATGTTTACATGCACAAAATTATGTCAATACACTGAATGTAATCCAATTGCAGATTACGAAGTTACAGTGTACATGTAAACCAAGATTTTTATCAGATTGCAATGTTTAGGTTGCATGTAAACTCAATATAATCCCAACCAAACGTCTACGCAAGTGCACAGCCAGGGTTGCCAGATTAGCATATCAAAACCAGCCTAACAGACATTTAAAACGAGCCCAAAAGGATCCCAAAGACTTTTCACTGCCTAAATAACTTATAAACAAAATCCTTTCATCTTTAACCCACAGAAAAAATTAACTTGCGAAAACAATCTGAAGTCTGGAAAAAGCAGAGGACTTGGCAACGCAGGGCACAGCATCTCTCATTGAGTTCAGGCTTTATCTCTGGATAAATGTACAAAGTCAAAATTGAGTTGGAGAAAGTTGTTCTTAAGTTTTCAGATTTTTTCAAGAAAGAAAACACTTTTCTAAATGCACAACGCTATTTTATTGCTATGTAATGTTATGAAAGACATGAACGCTGCAGAATGAACAGCACGTTAAAACATAACCCACCAAACCTGTTAGTGATTTGATATTGTTACCACAATAGCTGGACATGATTTTCATAATTTCATTCACTGTGACCCTGTCACAGACCCTCCCCTTACAAAAAAAGCACATGCATTGCACATGTGCATAACATGTGAAAAACATGTGAAACGCATGTGCTTTTTCTGTATGGGTACTCCATTTTTACAAACTCATCGGATCTAGACGAATCACAAGAATGACCTATTTTGGATCCAAAATGGCTAATTTCTCTGAAATGTGACAAGTTTGCACCCCTGATTATGTACTAACCTGCATGTTGTTGAAATCCCCAATGTGTTTCGTTGTTGGTCAGAACCCAAAAGGGTTTTCTGGTTACTATGGAAGTGGATGGTGACTGCGATGGTCACCATCCACTCCCATAGTCCCAGTAAACCATTCAAGCTTTAAAATGAGCCAGAAGTGTTAAATAAATAACCCCACTCAAATTGTATTATATATATAAGTCTGCTGAAGACATTTAGTTCTTTACACAGACACAGAGAATGAGCACTGAAAGAGAGACAAAACTTAAAAAAAATCTGGATTTGGCTTCTGAAGAAAGACACTGGGGGTTCAAACGACATGATGGTGAGTAAATAATGATTTTTTTTCAATTTTTGGGTGAACTATCCCTTTAAAATTCGGTCTGTATTATGGGCTGAAGTGACGGCAAAAAAAAAAAAAACACTCAAAAGGCATAATATTGGGTGATTTCTGCCCCGCAGCCCTGAGCTCATGTGGGACATATCTGAGCAAACCAGGGCAGCTTTATCAGCTCAACAATTAGCTGTGGACCAGAACCATGACCTGGTAAAACCGCCCGCCTCGCCAAGCATGATCACTATCTCAGTCACACACACATGCATCTAAACACACACACTCGTTCATATCTTGAAACGTTCTTGTGTATACAGTTACAATCCAGCAACATGTTTCCATATTCAGCTGCACATTATACATCAGTACAAGTGGCATACTTCATCAGCTGAGCTCGGGGAATGTTTTTCTCTTGTGCTAAACCAATGGCGGTCATCTAAGACTCATCAGACACCAGGACGTCTCCGCCTCCTGTCGGCCCACCAGACCTTGACCCAAAAAAATGACTCTTACATGCAGGAAAGTCACGGAGCAGCAGTCGGTCTGTCTGACGCTCGGCAGGGACGAGAGATCAGACAAGAGGCATGAAAGGGTTTAGTGTGTCGTCCCTGTACGCGAGCTACAATTTATCAACCTCCACAGTGCCAAAAATAATAAATACAAGAGAATAAAGAGAGCTTTCTGGAGAAAAGCACTTGAGAGAAGGAAAAAACATGGCCCTCAAGTTAAATCCCCACTGATTCTGAGATCTCCAGTGAAGGACAACAATAAACATTCATCACACAACAAACTCACAATATGTTTTTATAACATAACCGAGGGTCTTTTGAGTTTGTGAGTTGTTTGTATGTTTGTTGTGTGAATGCAGCGGTCCGAGGGGTCCGATCATGGGCTCCACCCCGTCTGCATGCCGTCACGCCGAGAAAACCTTCATGCCACAATGCCACGCTTTGATGCTGGTTCTCTGGGATGTAATTTGAGTTCAGGCCTGTTATCACAATCACATCTAGAAAAGTCGACCACACCTTCCCCTCAAAACAGTGAGCTTTCTGAATTCCCACAAAATAAAAAAACCCAAGAAACAAAAAGAGTTTGACCTTGAATAAAATATACAGTAAGTGTTGAGTTTCTGTCTGTGAAGAGTCTAAAACTCTGTGTATGCAGTCAGACTGCGCAGTCACTGCTTGACCTTCATCATCTCTGCAAACTACAAAAACACACTTTAGGCAATTATTGTTTCAAATTCCTCACAACAGAAGTTTGTTTGTTGACCATATCCCTTTACACCAGATGCTCCAACCTTTTACTTTGATTTTAATCTAGAAAGTATCAAATTGCTTTCATATGATGTAAGATTAAAAATTCATTCTAGAATATCCCAGAGTGTTTTAAATAAAACAAGACTAAACGAAAAAAGCTTTGAGTATGAGATCACATGTGAATTTGGATCATGATTATGGAATGTTTAAAAAGCTTTAAATAAATTAATTCATGATAAAAATACAAATTTAAGCCAGATTTACCATTTATTATTGGGGATGTACTGAATGTCCAGCAACCAAAATTATTCGTGCGAAAATCAAAACAAAAAAACTCATTTTTGGTGTTGGGTTGAACAAGTGAAAAGACCAAATAAATTTTACAGAACAATGAGGTCTTTGATGATGTGATCGAAAGCAACCAGTGCAGAGTGAGAGATGCGCAAATGCAGCAAACATGTACAGTAGGTAAGCATTTTAAATTGTCAGAGAACGACGTGACAACATACAGCACTACAAGTTTCATTTATCATTTAAAATCAAGACATCCTGAACATCAAGAATGGAGAACGAGAGACTTTAGCTCTTCATCTCATGTCATAGAACAATGAAAAGCGTCAGCAGTATGTAATAAAAACTTCCTAAAACCTGTAAACTCCAATGATAAACACGCTTATATTTAAGAAGAAATAAAACATTTATTAACAGTAAGCTTTATGTTAGACCGTCTTTTCCTCTGTCATTTTCCATCTTGCTGCCGTCTCACTTTGCATCTGCGGCTCATCATACATTGCTATATAAGCGTTGTTGTAAGTTTCTTAAGGCAGAGTAATAAAAAAGGTTATTCGCAGTTTGCACGGTAATAGAAGATCAGATTAATATCCGTTTAGCCAATACACTCTTTAAATTGCACAAATTGACATTGCGAATTGAAAATACGTCCAATTTTGCAAAAACTGTCATATATTGCAAAAAAGTTTTTACCTTCACATGAGGTGGTTTTCCAGCAATTCAGAAAATGTTTATTTCCCAAAATTGCTATGGAAATAATGTTTATTCACATTTTTAGGTCACCTGATGATAGTCACATAATCATTATTTAAAGATGACGCAGTATGAACTAAAACCTCTTAGAAAAACCTGAATACAAATCTCCTCCTAAATATAGACGGTTTCATCGGACGCACGTGCGCTGACGCGATACACGTCTGGATCCGAACTTTACTTTACTCGTTTTTTAATGGTCTGACTAGTTGCTAAACTGATCTCTTGAACAAATGTCTTGTTGAAAAAAACAAATGTTTTGGTTTCCTAGGTAATCTATGTGTTGTTTGTTTGCTTGTTATATAAATAAACTACGTTTAAAGAACTTTGTTGTTATTTATTCTTGGTGGAGTTTACCGGAAGTTACGTGCGGACCACAACAGCCGCTTGTTTATGTTGTTACTGCTGAAACGGTCTATAAGAGGCTTTCCTTACCAATGAAGTTTGAATACAGACTCCTACATCTCTTTTGATTTAAAATAATGTACAAATACCTCCAAAAAACGCCTTATATGTTGTTGTTTCTTAGTATAAGGGGATTTTCCCTAGTTTCACATCTGTACCGCCCCAAGAGTGCCAGGCTTTGCTTTTCAGCTGATGCGTGTCTATCTTATCATCTACAGTCTCTACAGTGAGCTGAGCAGCATTCACTTCAGCTGACACCTGAATGACCTTTAAACTTAAAAAACAGCATTTAAAGTGTTTTGTTGTTTGAGAGGCTTTTGGAAACCAATCCTGACTGAGTGCTGATTAAAGATGCACACAAGCTTGGTCAAACTGGGAGACCATTTAAAACCAGTTCAAAACCAGCTGCACACTTTAGACAGATCATGCTGCTCATTTGTATATGAATAATTCATCAAAATCACCAAAACTACACAATTGTTTTCAAGTGTCCAACTGTACTGTACATATGTGAAGCAACATAACATATAAAGCTCTAAACCTTCAGCATTACTAATTCACACTGAAATCAATTTAGTTCATGCGGTGAAAAACTGCTAGAATGAAAGTCTGAAAAGAGAGAGAAGCATATGGTATATACGAGTATGAAGGAGTGAGAGTGAATATTCCAGCACAAATCTTTCAATTGGATTTCTCATGCTGGAACGGTTCATGAAAATGAAACACACTCTCACAAGCTGCGATATGAAAGCCGGGCAGAGCGGTGACCCGATCAGATCACAGTACTCTACTGTATATATATTATATATATGTTCACTTCACCACATACTGTCTGTGTATCTTCTATACATCAGCTTTAGGTGTGCTGCAGAGAATTTATGATCAACCGAGAATAACAAAAACTTCTTAAAATTATAAGGTTTACAAAAACCTCCCCTACAGTGAACACTTTAGGACATCCTCAGACTTCAGCATCAGTACTCAGACAAAACAGATAAAACAGCATCCCGGCTCAGACTGAAAGTCATCAATTCTCAGTAAAACAGGATCAGATATCGCGCAAAACGGCCTCGGACTAAACGCCATCAGGTCTTGCACGACAAGGCATCGGACAAAACAGCCTCAGACATCACTATCGCAAACTTACAGGGATCAATAAAGACTCATGAGGCACTTTTGTTTCTTTAACTGTGAATTTAATTGTAGCCCTGAAATAAATTGTTGTTGTTCCTTTTCTTCCTCACATACTTTGTATAAATTAATGGTCTGTGACTGTATGGATTAATAAAAACAGTAAAAATAATTAATATCAAAGACTTTTTGTTGCTTGAAAGAGTTTGTAATAGTGATGTCACACAAATGGGCTTGATTGTGTGTAAAATTGTATGATGTCGTTTTGCGCCATTTTACCCGATGTCCAATCAAGCGAAACCCGATGCCTCCCAGTCCGAGGCCGTTTTGCACAATGTAGACTGATGTAGACTTTAGTCTTGACCCTGTTTTGCTGAGAAATGATGCCTTTTATTCTAGGCACGATGGTCTTTATCTGATGTCTGAGCACTGACACTAAAGTCCGAGGACGTCCACAAAATGCACACTGTACTCCCCGCCGCACAGACTTGTTGGATCTCAAGAGATCTTTATTTGCATGACAGTAAAGATGGCATATCACATACTAAACCAACATCAAAGCTGAGACGTCAAAGACCTCAAAGACCCAAGAATATAAACTCAAGAACCCGGACCTCAGGGTTCCTTAAACAAAGTGGTTGATGGTATTTTAATCACCACACAAGAGGAGAAGAACTTTAAAGAAGACATCCACCTATAAACAAAGTGTGTTCATCTCTATGATGACCTGATAACATTCATGAAAGAACACAAGCAGATGTAGGAGTTTATAAAGCCCGCTCATGTGGTGTATCGTAAATGAAGCGACACAACCGGGGGAGTCCACGCTGCCTTTATAGTTCACCGAGATCCAAACATCTTCAAAGGCAAAGCATACCATCTAAAACAACACAGGCTTCGCTTGTGCCGCCCAGCTCACGTGTATCCAAACAATTCATTCTGACGTGAGCTGGTGGGTAATAAATGATGTGTACTCACGAGTCTCTCAGTTTAGGTCCACTGGAAATCTGCCAGAACAAATCGACTACATCACCCGAAGCCTAATTGTTTTTTCAATTAAAGAACATCTTCCCGAGAGCAGTTCGGCTTAGGCGCGTGCCACGTTCAATACAGACCGTCGCCAGATCTTTGACGTGTATGAAGGCAGTTGATAAAATCTGATGTTTTAACGTGATTATACTGCACTTAAAATCCTTCCAAAAGACAATCCAACATCTCTGAGTTTATACTGAAGGCCACCTAACACAAGAGGAAAATCTTGAGGTAAAATGC
The DNA here is from genome assembly GCF_027580225.2 of Misgurnus anguillicaudatus. NCBI lineage: Eukaryota > Metazoa > Chordata > Actinopteri > Cypriniformes > Cobitidae > Misgurnus > Misgurnus anguillicaudatus. Next base: position 40,659,451 of record NC_073348.2, on the reverse strand, counting down.
TAAAGACACTCGGGAGAAATGCATGTGGCCGAGCGCATGCAAAACAGCATCGCCAGCGCGCTGTCAAATCATGAGAAAGCATGAAGCAGGAAAAACATGATTTGAAGAAATGAATCCTTCAGGAGTGAGGGCAGATGTTTTCTGATGGATCGAAAGTGAAATGGAGTCAGCATTTCACCCACAAACAATCACAGCAGAGATCAGGCACAAAACTGAGCAGAATCACAGATGAAGAAATTCGATTGAAAGAGTTTTGCTTTATTCAATGAGATGAAATGAATTAATATCTGTTAATAAGCCTACATTTACATACATACAGTTCTAATGGTTTTGTGTTAATGAAATCCAGAGTCTTAAAGGGACAGTAAGTAGAGTTTTAAGTGTTTTATTAATTAAAATCAAGTCTTTATTCATAAATATGTCCTTGTTGGTGTCAAATGATCTCTGCCAGTGATCTGTCTTTTCTTTGTAAGCTTAGAATTTCTTCTCTTTATTTACATTGAACGGGTAAGTCCAAGGAGGCTTCCATGTCGTTCCGCCATATTGATAAACTATAATAGCAGAGAGGGACAAAAAGCACTAACCTACCAACACATTTGCACAACTTGCTGAAATGGACAAGGAGATCAGTGAGTACATAACGGCTACCGTAGTTTCAACACGCATTTGGAAAAGCGAGGTGCTAGAGAGCACTATTAGTTTGAATGCAAAATACAATTTCACCACTAGATGGGGTAAATCCTACTTATTGTCCCTTTAAGGGCTGTTCATCTTATGGACAATAACTATAAAACACATTCGAAATGAAAGAGAATAGCAAAGTTCACACTATAACCCTAATCAGTTCTTCCAGAAAAATGTGATTATGCGATCGCATGATTCAACGCATAATCAGCCAAAGTCTGCATATTTATGCGGGGGCCGCATTTTTTAAATACGCCGCACTTTCGCTGCATAATTGCAGATTTCTGCTCGCAAAATATGCGGGCTTGCATGATTTCATAATCCCCTCATTTTCGTAGCAAAAAGTCATATATATCTTAGCAGAAAGTTAAATTTTTTTGCATTTTCTTCACACATGCGCAGCCATGTCCCCTGTTGTCTTGGGAATGTTAGGAAGTGATGTAATTATGCAATGTGAACATCAATGAAAATCTGCAAAAGCTGCAAACAGTTTTTGCAAGTTCACGCAATTTGATCGCATAAATTGCATAAATATCCCGCATATTCCATCGCATTTTTTAAGAAAACGTGCCGCAAGATCAAGGATTTTTAAAGATACGATATAGTCAGGAGCCATTTTCCTGCTGATAAATCATAAAACATACTAAGGGTGTCATGATTGAAATTAAGTCACAACCTCGAACTTTGAATAAAAAAATGGGATCGTCGATGCTGCCACGCCCCCATGTCACGTTCAGACGGCTTGCCAAGGGAAAAAAACTCTCAGAGGTGCCTTTAAAAACATCTGTATTATATTACACGAGGGATGTAATTCCTACAACTCCTTGAAATGCATATCATAAACAGGATTACTACATAGTTATCTGACTTTGGACAGAGCGCAGCTCTCTGCATTCTGTTGTATTCCTGAATGACGTTTGGCTATTGTTGATTGCCACAAGTTTTATTAAAGACGATAGTAGTTGAGCAGCGCTGTTTTATTGATCTTATACTTATATACGTATGAGCAAGCTGGCAAAATAAATGCTCTGCATGCCAGCGATGAGCAGATCTTCAGCTTTCAGAAGCGTCCAGCTTCTGCTGTCAGATTCTGTTTGGCATTGAAAACTTAAAGCACCAGCAGGTCATCTACTGTACATACATTTTTGTGATTGCAGTACAGCAGCATGCGCATTTATGATTAACATGATGTTATTGTTATCGTCCGTTAGCGTGGATGCTAATATAGTTATTGTTATTGTCATACTGTGAATGCCCCATTACACTTTGTTGTTGTCATGATAGATCATATAGTCATAATCAGTGTGATTTTCTCCGACTTTTATGAACCGACTCAAATAAGTGATTTTTAGTGTAATAGTGAATGTAATTGCAGTTGTAAGATGATGCTACGAGGACGATGCACAGATAAAACAAACACATCTCACTTATATTTTCAACATGTGTGATATCAGCAGGCTGACAGTTCTGTGAAAGATAAGCTGGATTTTATCTGTGTGCGTTCAGATTTATGGTCCTCAGGAAAGCAGTGTATCACCCTCAACAGTGCTTCTCTTCCATCAGGAGAGAGTCAAGCGTGAACAGGGATGAACGTCGGCATAAATCCTCATCTCTCTCGCTGCACAGAAAGCAAGAATGATGAGCAGTATAAGGAGTTGTAAATTCAGAAGATGAACACAATCTATTGTGTTATGGTCTCAATGTGCCCTCCAAGATTAACATGACAACATAAGCTCAACTGTTACCATTCGTAGGTTATATTTTCATTACGCACACTTTTTCATTGATGTGGTCAGAAACCCGGCACATTTAATGCAAAGTTAAGACATCATTAACCGAGCACGAGTCGGATCGATTCCAGGGTGAAACATTTCATTATGGCCTCAGCTTAACCGGGTCTACACTTTAACCACAGAGAGAAATTAAACTCAATGAATTATTCAACAAATGTTCACGCAGGGACGGTGAAGGTGGGCCGGGCTCAGCAATTAACATGTTTCAATTCAATGTGGCTCTTATCAAAACAACGATAGAAAAAATGCCAAAAAATGAATTGATTTGGCTCGACATAAGCAGAAATACTCAAGAAAGAGGAGTAGAGATAAGATTACGAGACACGTTCAATAAGAAATGAATAAGCGCAGATAACAGCACTTCATTCTGTTTTTCTATGCATGGACGAGCAGAAAAAATGAGTTGGTGTGTGAGTGTTTGTCTTGTTTGAAGAGAAGCGTCTGATAACAGTTAACAGCGGGTGATTATTGTGTAACCTCGCTGATAGAAGAAACACACAATCATTTCATTATTTCTAGGTCAGAACAGAGGAAGAGGCAGAAATAAACAGTACAGTTGCCATGACACTCACTTCATTCAAACACAGACTACAAAAACTATTTCGACCGTTGAGGCTTATTCAATATTTGTCAATGTCATTCTCAGGGTTTCCCCGCAGAAAATTTGTTAGTTAAGGTGGTAGGGTTGGGCGAGTGGGCGGGGCAGAGGACGTGGCACTCAAAGGGGCGGGGCGTATGCATCATGATGAAAATTAAAATATATTTATTTAAAACACTCAAATAATACGTAATAAATAACAGAAAATGAAAACATACTAGATTATTAATGAATTAAATGTTTTTAACAGATCCCTCTAATGGGAATAGCTGCGTGATGAAGTGAAACTAAAGAGTTAATAACACAAACTAAAGCAGATGTTGTTGATAAATGGCGTAAAAATGGTAAAAACTGAATATTTCCCACTATTAATTACATTATCTTAAAGGAGTGTAAGCAAGAGCGAGAGCAAGAGCGCTCAAAAATGATATCTAAATAACAGGCATGTGAAACCTAGCTAGTAGGTTGCTCAAACAACAAAATCACCAGCTAACTTACTTCAAAATGGCAAGAACTATAGACGAATACAATAACAGGCTTAAATAACCACAAAACATAACTCCACTTACAGTTCTCACGGACACGCGTTTTATCAACTGGCTATCCTCCATGACGGACCACGTCGTTATCTCATTTCGGCCGTGTGGCGCGCATTCACGCTCGCGGTGTGAAGGGCGTACACGCTATTTTGTGGAGCGAATTATTATTTTTTGGAACGACCTAGTTAAGACGCTAGGGTTTTTGAGCTTAGGCGGGCCGCCTGAACTGAAATGTGCTGCGGGAAACCCTGATTCTCACGTATTTCGCACTATTATATGAGCCAAACAGAACTTCAGTATTCAGCTGAACCGTGGACCAGTGTAAATATACTGTAATAGTGTCATGTGGATGACAACTCAAAAGCAGATAACATGAAGTTCAGACACTTAGGTCAGTCTGGATTAGGATTGCAAAGGGGCGGAAACCCTCCAATGGGAACATGAGAATTGGACACTTAACGGGAATTATTTGGAAATGTATATAAATTATATCATATACAAACATAAATAAAAAATATTTATACAAATTTAGAACTGTAATTGATTCTTAAATTAAGTAATAAAAGCATAATAAACAGTATTATAGTTATTATAATAGTGATTGCTTACATATAGCTAACTACTGTATAAACACATTTTGGTATTTGCTAGTTAAACTATAAAACCATACATCAAATACATTTATCCAAGTTTTATTATCAAAACTTACTTGACTTGATTGAGTCCTTATGTATTTGTCTTTATAATAGTATAATGTTGTTGCACACTAGCTTACACACGGAAGAAGGAAAGTTTTAAACTAATTTATGTAATTTATGTGAATGCATGCAAAGAAGAACATTTTGACATTATTTTGCATTTTTTCAAATGCCCAGTTTATTCCTATTAATTCCAATATATTCCCCTTAATTCCCATGGAAAGTTTCCAACCTTGAAAATTCCCTAGTCTGGATACAGAAATGCTCAGCTAGTGTTATAAACTTCATTTCTGCATTCATCTATGACCCACTGCTACCATATGTTACAGACCATCAGCTTCAGATATGAGCCGTCTAATGTAGCTAAAAAAGTACAGAAGATTAATCAGCCTTTTAAATATTTAAACCCACTGCAATATTAAATATTCAAGTTCCTTATTATATACTTCATTCTATAAAATTACAAATTCTTTATGCATATATCACAAATATTATTAACATTACACTCTCCTGCAACCTACTGTACCCTCACATTCACAAGATGTAAAATCTGAGAACAGACATTGTTCACTTTTCACACTGGTAAAGATATGTACAGTGAACAGAGAGAAATTAATTCCCTGGGTGTCATGGCAACAAAGTCTCACTGTGGCTAAAGTCAATGGTAACCGCACATTTAAAACTACAGCCAGATATCTGCTTTACACAATCCCATCAGGACGGATGCTTTTACAAGACTGAAACTCATAGCATGGAGAAGATTTTTTTTGTGTACACGTTGAAGTCTTCTGCATCAGAGAGAGAGAGTCGCTCATTCTCAACAGTTTCTAGTGCAGACCAAAAAGCCATTTTGTTGGTTGATTGGAGAATGATGCTGCTACTTAGAGAGCAGCTCCATCAGTCTGACAGAACGAGGAAAAAGCCGGAGAGACGGGTTCCTCCCCAGGGTGCAGTTGCCGTGATGGGTGAGCTGTCAAATGCCCCATTGTCCAAATTACCCAGCAAGCATGGTGTCACCGCCAGGGACTAATTTACAGCGGCACGCCACCGTCTCTCTCTCTCTTTGAGTAGAGCCTCAGCGCTCAGAGATCTCTACAGCTTCACCTGAGCATATGAGACAGACAGACAGACAGACAGACTGCCATATCAACTGCATTAACCAACATTAAAAAGGTAATATAATGCGAGTTCATGTTTTCCTTTGATTTTGAAGTGTTAAAAGCATTTTTGTGCATATAAAGGATCCGTAACGTCGCAAAGATTAAAGATATATTTTACCTAAAAGTGAAGGCTCATCCTCATTTAAACACTATCTACGTCACTGTGTGGGAAGATTTGCCCAAATGTATAGACAAAGAAAGGAAGGTGTAACTTTTATTCTTGCTGTAGTATTGTCATTTCGTGGAGAAGTTGTGCTTTGGGAGTGGATTTTCCAAATATGGTAAGAGGCGTAACATTTCCATCACATGCTAGAGGTATCCGACCAATCCGCTAGATAGCTGGCCAATCAGAGCACACCTCACCTACATATATATATATGGAGGTAAAACTATTAAATAAAATTGTTATAGCAGTTTACATTTATTGTAGGGTTGTGACAATTAATCGGGCAAATGCGCGTTTTCTCAATGAATGAATTTGAATGAATTACGGTGAAATGACGCCACATTCAAAAGCCAGAGGGAGCTTTCGTGCAGAAACTCCATTTGTGCCACAGAACAAGTATCATTACAAACACTATTCCAGGAAATATCTAAAGGCATATTTTTATCGCTGTTCTTTAGATTGTTTCAGGTATTTTCATGATAATAAAGGATATTTTGTATGATTGTGTTTGACGAGTGTTGCTTTTTAAAATGCACGTTATAAATGAGTCAAACTCGTAGTGATTTTAGATTAATAAGGACTTCCTACTGATCCCGGAGCCGTAGTACATGCACAAGCTGTGCATGAAACACTGAATCGGAGCCTTACGATTCAGAATCGATTTTAGAAAGGTCTTTTTAATGGGAACGCGATGCATCGATGCACGTCCCTAATTAATTGTAATAAATAAAAATAATGCAATAAATATATATTTTATACATAAAATTATCACAAAAAATGAGGTTTGTCTTACACTTTTAGTGGTTTTACCAACAACGGCCACTAGGTGCATACTCTTGTCACAAATTAATAAATTACTGTCACTGCATTATTGGGGCTGTTTACATCTGGTATTTAGATGTGTTTTCGTCGATAGGCTCACAAGTGGACGAGACGAGTGTTTGCGCTAAAAGTCACTAGGCAGTTTAAACGAGCACACAACACCATAACTAACAGACATTTTATCATACACAGATCAAGCATCTGATCAAGAGGGAAATCAAGACAGCCTGGTGATGAAGATTGCTCGTTTATATCTCAGAAGACTTTTTAATGAAGTTCTTCATTATGTTTTACTGAAGCATTAACATTGTGTAAAGTTCGGGGGAATAATATTACACTCAAACACGGCTTTATTATGTACTGTAATAGTGAAGGGAGATAATATAATATAATATTGTAGATCATTTGAATTTGGAGATATTAAATGAGATGTTAGTGCTCGTATGCTGCCAATTCATAACTTTAAATTTAAGTCCTCAGTTACTGTGGTTGACTAAAATTACAAAGCTATAAAAAAATCATCTTGATAACATACCTCAGATCATTTACTAAGAAAAGTTTTGTAAAACACAGTTTGAGATCTTGGTCTTATTGGTGTCTAGAAGAAACAAATGAAATATTAATGAGATGACTGTTATTATTTGTAGAAAATGTCACAGTCATGCCTGCTGACCAGCGCATACAGAAAATGTTTTTAAAAAGCAGACGGGGTTGTGTCTGGTATCGGGTCACAGTCGGTCTGATGTGGGAATTTAATGATGGTGCCAATCAAAGGCCAGTTTGTCCTATCAGTGGTGTTACAGTGGGCAGGAATGCGAGCGTCGCCCCCGCTGCGGGCAGATACGAATGAATCATACGAATCGTCTCGTGACCTCGGTGACATCACGCTGTGCCCATCAGCATCACAGATGATAATTGGCTGAAGCAGAATGCAGTCACACCCTGACCTCTGCTGTTTCAGGGTCATTACAAAAACACAACTCAACCCAACAGCTTGTTACTACGGATGTGGAAGAGCGGCTGGAGACGGATCACAGATGGATAAACTGGATAATTAATGTGACGAATGTTCATCTCAAACCTGAGACGAAATCTGTGTATGTTATGTAGTTTATTCAGGCCAAGATCTGCCCACATACAGAAAACTCAAATATAAAAACAAGTTACCAACCTAAGTTTACTTTGCAAAACGAACTTTGATGTATTACATGAGTTACTGCTCTGTAGGGTCACATATCTCTGTATACTGTACACGTTGTACTGTGATATTCCTTTTTAATTAAGTTTTGTGTATTTCATGCTTTTTCTAGGCATCAGCAATGTTTGTGTCTGCTTCAGTGAAAATTCAGCTTCACCCTTTAGATAAGTGCTCATATTTCCAAATGACCTAACAGACTAATTAAAGCATTTATATTCGGCTCTGATCGCTGGGACCTGTACCGTGTCTTTAAAGCCGGCTGTCCTTCATCTGTTTTAATATTCTACACCATGATGCCGGGGGCAAAAGTTAAAACCCAATCTTCAAATCAAGAGCGGACAAATATCAGAGAAAATCATCATGCCCAATTCACACACAACATCAATGGTCACATAAAAGTCTACAGAAAATAGCTGCTTATCTCCACTCACACAAAGGATTGTGGGTAAAAAGGGCAAGTACACGCACGCACGCACGCACACACACGCACACACACACACACACACACACACACACACACACACACACACACACACACACTGTTTCCCACAGAGCCTGTAAACATACTTATTGTCAGATTCATTCTGATGCATAGATGGATTTTCACAAATTGGTATAAGTTTCGCACTGATCTCTAGACAGAAGATGATGTTCAATATCACACTGATAAAAAAACACAACATAAGCAAACATTTCATTTACACAATACTGACCATAAAGTAACGCTGGTTTCACACTGCAAGCGTGAGCAGTGCATGTTTTTTCAGCGCCCATGTCAGGGCTCCAGACTAACTTTTTTCACTAGTAGCACAGTGGCCCCCAACTGAACATTTTAGGGGCGCAACCAGAAAATTTAGGGGCACACACCGTATATCAACATGCTAACCAAATATTCACATTTCTAATATTTTCCACATTATTACTAATAAATACTTTAATGATAAATGCAGAAAGTACAAGGTGCGGTTTCAAATTAAGTGTCACATCACAAAAAAAGGGTCAATTTAACTGGTCGCACATGTGCCACTGGATGTAAAATTCAGTCGCACACTCTCAAATTTTGGTGGCAGTCTGGAGCCCTGCATGTTAACAAGTTGCATGCACACTGCAAGCGTAGCAGGAGCGTTCACACTGAATTAAAGTGACAGTGCATTGTTTATGGTTTAAATGCTCGTAGATTAACGAAAAACTATTATTACATTTTACTATAAAATTATAAATGTGAAGTCAAGTGTGTTTTAAACTTTGAGCAATTTAAAAGAAAGTTTAAAAACACACTGTTGCAAGAAGACTGCACTGTCATTCACTCTCAGCCCGACACTACATGTATCCTCATATTTCTTAATAATCTTCAGAGAAGCAGATATATCTGTAAATCGTATGCTTATACTGTTGAAGGGAAACATGATCGATCACTGAGTGAAATGTTTCATTTTATCGTAATCTTCAGAGAAACAGATTTAATAATGTGCAATGGCCTTTTTATGTCTATAATTGTGTATTGTGTCTGTATCTGTCATTACACGGACCAGAACAGCACAAAAACATATACAGTTATATAAATTACACTGACCTTTAAAAAGCATATTAAAGAGGTTTTTCTCATAAATGCATGTAAAATAAAGTAATGTGAACTTGAGATTTTTATACTGTCATTAAACTGCAGAGTATGCGCTGCTCACGATTGCGGCACTTGCAGCGTAACACTTCTGTAGATTACTTGAATAAATGAAACTCTCAGATTCTTTAGGCTGCCTCCTATCATTGCATTTACACACGTCCTTCACATCAATGCCTCAATCATTTCAAATATTTGTACCTTCATAACTTCAACGTTTATCGGTATACCATACAACCTTGAAACAAACACGCACATATATAAAATGTGAAGGGCATTGAGGATTTGAGACACACAGATACACACACAAAATCTAAAACACTGTCACACAATTCAACACTGCTCTCTCTCAACACTTTATCCATACAAGATTTTCTTATAATTTAAGATTCAAAGTTTTAATATTATAATAATTTAGATGTAATTATACATCTGTCTGTATATACAGTCATCATCTCTCTCTCTCACACAAATACGTGAATTGTTCATATAAAGATAAAAGTACAGAGCAATAACATGAATGAAGACGACATAGCTCAGATAAGTTTGTTTTGTGATATAAGAAATGTTTGAGATCATATTGAGACGTCTTCCTCATGGCAGATTAAGTTCTCAGTTTAAGATCCTGCTAAGATGTTTCTTCCAATAGAGAAACAGATCTTCTAATTTTACATGTGTTTATCTCAGGAGAAATATTTGAGAAACAAGAGACTCTGTCTGCTATCAATGCTGTCTATGAAGGTTTTTTCAGGGATCAACAGTTTTTAACAAGCTTCTGTATTAACACGAGAAGTTGAATAAAGCATCAGAAGTAAATGTGACACACTGTAGGTGTTGAAGGTCTCTGGAAGCAGATGAGAGAGAGAGAGGAGTCTGATGTGTGTTTTAATGTGATGGGACTCGTGTAATGTGAAGTTGCAAATCTTTGCCTGGAGCAGTGGAGTGGATCTGCATGCTGAAGAGAAAAGAGAAACTGATGCCAAAAACCATGATCATGGTGTTACAGCAGTAACACAACCAATGTCTTCAGTAGAGCTAATACCTTCTCATAGCCTCGGGGTGAGAGGATAAGCTCCGCCCTGATGAGAGATGACACATAAGATCCTCCCTAAACACTGTTAGTCATTATCAAAACCAGGACAATCCGCTTAACACCACAAACTTCTCTACTTTACATCACCCCCCTAAAAAATAGGTTAATGAGGTTTATGTAGCTAAATTAATTCTCAATGTAAACCAAACATCATCAAGTGAGAAGACCCATCAAGCAGCCATTAAAGACAAATTAAATAAACAGCTGCAAGCGTTGTTAAAATTTAGAGCATGTTTTAAACACGAAAACATTCATATAGGGCACTATATCAGATTTCTGTATGGTATGTTTAAAAGAGGCATTTTACAAGACATTTTTAATAAAAAATGTCAAATAAATCTTTCGTGTCCCCAGAGTACATACATGAAGTTTAAGCTCAAAGTACCCCACAGACAATTTATTATATAAGACGTCAAAATTAACACTTTGTAAGTCTGATCAAAAATGTGCCGTTTTGGGTGTGTCCTTTTAAATGCAAATGAGCTGATGAAATGCAAACACTGATTACCATAATGGTGGTTTGTTGGAATTGAAACTAAATTGTGGTGTCAATTATTCTCTCTCTCTCTCTCTCTCTGCACTAAATGCATTAGGGGCGGTATTATTATAATAAGATCCCCTTCTGACATCACTAGGGGAGCCAAATTTCAATGACCTATTTTTTCACATGCTTTTAGAGAATGGTTGACCAAAATTAAGTTACTGGGTTGATCTTTTTCACATTTTCTAGGTTGATAGAAGCACTGGGGACCCAATTATAGCACTAAAACATGAAGTCAGATTTTCACGATATGCCCCCTTTAAGTGATGTTTCATGACTGCTATACAAGGCTTCTGCCAACATCTGATGATGCAAAGGAATCGCTGAATCATTGAACATGACACTTTGTACTGACTGATGAAGAAGAATCAAATAAATCAAATTTAAACTTGAAACTGTTCTGTTTAAATAAGAGTCACTATTAAAACATCTCAGTCTCAAAAATGAGTCACAAGAACAGGATTATAAACTACTCCACTGATACAATCCTCAGAAAACACAAAAATCATTCAAATTCACAATGTTGCAAAACAATCATCACAAATATATACAGAACACTGGAGAAGATGCCAAGTTCAGCTCGAAAAGAAAGAAAAGGCCACAACAGAGCAGAGAAACACGGATGATAAGGGAGGTGTTAAATGAACATGACACATGGAAAAGAGTATTGAGGTGCAGAGGTTGAGGACAGACTGCATTAGACACAAGTGCACACACATACACACACACACACACACACACACACACACACACACACACACACACACACACACACACACACACACACACGCTCTGGGCTGCTGCAGTCGATGGGGCATCAGGACTGTGATTTCAACTGCACTGAAGTAGGTCAACCAGTGATAATAGAAGGGCAATAAGGAGCAAGTGAACCCCCCACACCACCCCACCTCATCTCACAGAGAGAGAGAGAGAGAGAGAGAGAGAGAGAGAGAGAGAGAGAGAGAGAGAGAGAGCAGCAGTCACAACACACACATCCTCTACCTGCTTATTTACTGTGAGTGAATAAACACAAACAGTGATTCATCAGTGGACGCTCTCATGATAATTACACACACAGTAAGTGATGCTTTCCTATGCACACACTGCTCAGACAGCAGACGACTCCGAGCCGGATCTGAACCGGAGTTGCCGACTTCAGCACAGATCCAGCCTACAGTCTGCTGTCTGACTCAATATAGCCTTAACTCTTTCCCCGCCATTGACGAGTTAACCTGTCAATTAAGACAAACGCTTCCTTGCCAATAACGAGTATTTCCGGCAATCATCAATACTGCTATTATCCACCAGGTGGTGCTCTTTCGTAACTTATAAAACCCGGAAGATTTACCCTAGGGCAAGCTGTATGCTTTTTGCTCAAAATCTGGTATTTTTGAAGAAAATGTTTGTTTGTATGTTTGTTTGAAAGGAGGGGGTCTGTTCTTTCATTTGATATATTGTATGTTTATATATTTAAAGAAGAACATTTTCTGAAAGGCATTAAACTTTTGTGAAAATCATGAAATATGCTTTGCGCTGGCTGGAAACTTTTTTTTAAAAACGCCGGTGGGGAAAGAGTTAAAGGGTTGGTTCACCCAAAAATGACACTTTTATCATAAATCACTTCTAAACCACCTAAAGTCCACATTTTAAGATATTTTTGATGAAAATTGGGAGGCTTGTATCTGTCCCATAGACTGCAGTTTGATTTTCACAATCAAAAGAATGAAAGACATCGCCAAAAAGGTCCATGTGCCATCAGTCGTTCAATAATAATATTATAAAGTGACAAAAAAGTAAAACAAAACTAACAATTTTGTTTAACAATCTGTTCTCCTGGTTGGTCGCGCATTCACAAGCTGACTGCGGTGCATGCTGCTGACGTCACCTGCTGACGTAGTTGCTAGCGTACAGACACAGAATACGATGGCAAGTAAATGTGCATTTATCCAAATGTATATAAATATACATTTATATTGTTTACAATGTTTGCATAATGGCTTAAATAAAAAAAAGGGAAAAAAGTTGGCAACTACGTCAGCACGTCACGCCAGCAGCATGCGCCGTATTCTGTTCGTGAGCGCACACTGAATGACTAAGAGTTAAGATGCAGAACTGTAATACTCGTTACGAGTGTTGAAAACAGTACATACAATAGAGGCGGTGATGCCTGACTTAGCAAACAGCACTGATATAAGATTTCATTCCGCTCTGAGGGTTTGAACATTGCTGTATCTGCAGGGTGGAGGGGTTTGATAAAGGTTAAGATGGTGGGCCGGTGATATATGAGATGTCTAACATCACATCTGAACGTCTGATATCAGTTAAGAAGAAAAACCATCTGACCCAACAGATGCTCTGAAACACACCAGTGATCAACAGAGTTGGATCTTACACACAGCTGGCCTTAAGTCGACCCACTGCATTACCTCTCTCTCTCTCTCTCTCTCTCTCTCTCTCTCTCTCCCTGTTTTTTAAAGTACAAGGTGAATCTGTCCATCTTCCTCATGCATAAGTCATTGGAAAGAAGACAGTGTCCTGGGAAGACGTTTCTGCCCTCTGTCACACATATCAAAGCTGACCTGAGCTCAGTCGCTCGATACCACCCTGAACTACACACAGATGCTAACACAATAACCCATCCTTTATTCACTTAAGCTACACTTCATTTATCATTCTTCAAGTTCACTTGTATTGTAAATGCAACTTTCTGAAGTGAAGTTTACTTTTACAAAAGTCATACGGGTAGATACATGAAACTCTAATGAGGACATAAAATTACTCTGCATGTACAACAAAGAAAAAGTACTTTAAAGGGGACATATCATGAAAATCTGACTTCATGTTTAAGTGCTACAATTGGGTCCCCAGTGCTTTTATTAACCTAACAAATGTAAAAAAAAAACAGTTTTGGTTAACCATTCTCTGCAAGCATGTGAAAAAAAGGTCATTGAAATTTTGGCTTCCCTTGTGATGTCAGAAGGGGATCTTATTATAATAATACCACCCCTTACTATCCAACTACAGCACTCCATTTAGTGCAAAGAGAGATAGAAAATAATTGACAGCACAATTGAGTTTCAATTAAAACAAACCACCATTATGGTGATCAATGTTTGCATTATCAGCTAATTTGCATTTTAAAGGACACACCCAAAAACAGCTAATTTTTGCTCACACCCACAAAGTGGCACATATAACATGTTGTAATACATTATCTGTGGGGTATTTTGAGCTTAAACTTCACATATGTACTTTGGGGACACCAAAGACTTTTTACACCTTAAAAAAATCACATAATATGACCCCTTTAACATCTATACAACAGAAGAGCTCAGATGCAAAATCTGCTAAATGCCACTTCTGTCAAAAATCAGATAATGATATTAACCAAATGCTCTCGACACATATTACACATTCATCAAACACTTTCGCTTCAAATCCACTTAATCCCAGCCTCGGGTCATTCAGAAACACTGGTTTGTTGGCAGAATCCATTAAGTGTTTAATAAAAACTGCTAATTTACAAGAAAACATTTAGAGGGTTTTGCATCTGAGCCTCAAATTCAGCAGCTTTATAAACATGAATGTTTTTTTTTATTTTCAGGATATTTTTTTCTACGAGGCAATAATCTTGATGCATATGTAAAGACACAGATTGATATGTAAGGCATCTCTCATTTACTGGATAAACGTTTGCTGTAATGGCAGTTTCAGGGCTAAAAACAGCTTCTTCACCTCATTCTGTGTTTATACACCATCTTCTTCCAGACAGAAATTGCTCATCGGGCCATTTTAGACAGCATGGCAAACATGTCTCCCGAGTTTCCACTGCCAATCACACCAGCAATTGTGGCTTTCCAGTGTTTTTCCCACTTAGCTTCAGGCCTGTGAGGGGAAATCGCTCGGCAGCAGAAGTCCTGAGCAAGGGATTTCTGCCACCGTTTCATTAAGAGCCGAGTGTAAGAGAAGCGGCCGTTCTCATTACGCTGACAGACGGCAGGACGCCTGTAACAGGCACCAAAACACCCTGAATATGTAGGAGACGGTTTGGTTTGAACTTGATTGACTGAGAGAGAGTTGCCCAAAACTACTGGACCACAAAGATGGAAATAAAAACAACCTTTTTGCACCTCCTTTGACATTTTACTCCATCTGTAATCTGCATCTTATTTCACACATTCAGTGCACTTCTCACAGAAAAATCGCAAATAGATATTTTTTAACCCTGATATACATTGACCACTATGTTGAAAAGAAGAACCGTATTTTTTTATTCATGTGACCATCGTTATATTTTGTTTTATGTGGCTTCTAATGTCAAATATTCACATAAACAGATAAAAACACAAGTCTCTCTACTGAAGGACAAATGAATTGTCTGTTCTTCTGAAGGTGACAGACAGATGATTTGTGTTTGGGACACTGGACATTCAATATTTGCTGACTGTTTGACAGAGAAACAGTTCCACACGGGTGAAGCTGGAGTCGGGCAGCTGGGCATCACCCACTAATGCCCCCGAATCCCCTCGGCCAGCAGCTGAGACGGCCGTGATTAATGTGCTAACTGCTTCAGTGAACAACACAGCTACTGAAAACACCTAACATTATCATAACATTTCACCTCTAATCCTAATCAATACCAGCAAGATTTATGAGATCTGTCTCACAAAACCGCCCGCTCTGCCCCTCAAACTGTACCAGCTATTTTCTTCTCCACGTTTCTAGTCACAGAAAAACTTCAGATATTAATAGAGACCGCATTCGTGATCTATTAAGAAACAGACCTGGAGGTTTTCTTTTCACCATAACACCTTCTGGTTTTTATGATCAGTAAGAATTTAAAATTATATTTTCTTTATGAAAACAGCATTTGTAGGCAGACTGTCACTAAGATTAAAACTGCTGCTATATTTTTATAGCTTTGATGAAAGGTTTTTTGTGTATTCTACTCCTCTCATGTCTTGCATGACACCCCCCACCCCCGATTTTTTAAAAAACCTAAACAAAAGCCCCTATAAAAAAATTCATTATTATTTATTTTACGCTGTGGTTTTTGAGGGCATGCCACACAAGCCATCTATGCTGACATCTATTAAAGGCGCAGTGTGTAGATTTTTAGCAGCATCTAGCGCTAGGGATGGCAACCAATGGCTCAGTCCACTGCTCCCCCCCTTGAAGCACATAGAAAGGATACGGTAGTCACCACGGGACAAACATTTCATCATTTGACGTCATGAGTCGCGCCCTGTAGAGCAGTCTGTCCATTTAGAAAGACAAGTTCGGTATTTTACACTTATAATGGCTGTATAGGTGCACAGGAATAATCCTTCCTAAAATGCATTAAACTTTCTATTACAAAGGCGTAAAACTCACCGAGTGGTCAGGGGGGTTCTCTGATATGCTCACACAAAAATCGCTGCAAAAGATGCTTTCCAACAGGTGTTTTAGCATTCGTTGTAAACTTGTGGACCTATTTTTCCAAACGCCTCACACCCGTATATTCTTCCGCTGAGAGCTTGAATAATAGACACTCCAGCCCAGTTGGTGGCGCCTTTGCCAATTGCAAGAATAGAAACAACGATCCCTGCGCGGAGTAATACTGTACCTCACAGCACATCTAATACAAGTCAATGGAGTTGGACAAAAACTATGATAAAACCTGTTGGAGAGTATCTTTTGCGGCGATTTTTGTGTGAGGATATCAGTAAACACCCCTGACCACTCTGTGAGTTTCACGTCTTTGTAAACGACAGTTTAATGCATTTTAGAAAAAATTGTTCCAGTGCACCTATGCACCCATTGTAGAGATGGGAGGTGAAACACAAACACCCGAAAATTCTCGGGCCAGCGTCATGTGTCCGGATTTCAGTCGGGACCGTTCTATTTCATCATAAACAATCTGAAAACAGGGCTTTAAGTGTAAAATACCGAACTTGTCCTTTAATGCTCCTGTAGAAACTTGGAGGCACAAAATGGCGACTTCCGGGTAAGAGGATCCGTAATGTATGTAGATAAAAACGTCTCATTGTAAGGTAATAAAAACAATACAGTTCATTATGTAAGGTCTTTATACACACTGATAATATAGTTGTGTAGATTATATTGCATTTCTGTCAAGAGATCCTTCTAAAATGTACACATTGCACCTTTAAATCTACTTGGTATTATGTCAACCACATAAGATTTTACTCTTGCTTTAAAGCAACACTATGTAGTTTTTTTTTACCTTTAAATAATGTCTCTAAAATTATTTCAGTGATAGAACAACTTTTAACTGGACAAATTGTACTGTTGCTGCAACCTGAGCAGCCTCCTAGCTGCTACAAGCACACTCTGAAAGTGGCGGTGGAAGGTAGGAAACACAGCCCCGCCCCTCCCCCTGCCTGCAGAAGAGTGTCTGATACCAGGCACTGTTGCGCTTTTCAACCACCTGGGGGAGCTGTAAGTCATGTTTACATAGAAACTACATAGTGTTGCTTTAATAAGCCTATTTATTTAACTAGCCTAACTATATGTGATTATATGGTTAGGCTGCATTTTATTATATTAATTTAGCATTGTTTTACCCCTGCTGCTCAGAACCCAATGAAAACAGTGACCACAGTATTACACTACAGCTGCCATAAGGATCTCTAAGCATCCATTACTATATTACTATAAATATCTACTAGATATGAGGTCACATATGATCTACATCCACTGGATCTGGCAGAAAACTCACTGTTAGGCTGACAAACAAAAGCCAATTTCACTCAGCAGATGACACAAAGCACACACCGCTTCAAATCACAATGCAGTAAAAATGCAATTTTGCACAAATGCGTCTCCAGACGGCCTTGGAGACTTCTGGGTTCTGCTGTGCCTAATCAAGAAAAGAGAAGAGCGCTGCAGGGCTCGTCCACTAAACCATCGGCTCCATCCCCTGAGCCGAACACATACAGAGAGAGCTGCTACTGTATCAGACCTATAAGAGATCGACTGGAGAAAGAGGAGATGGAAGGCAGACAGAATGTTATACTGGGATCAATCATTATGAAATCCTTTACATTTTTCCTGAGCACCGGTATTTCTGCAGGACAGCGTGGAGCCACTGGATAACCTGATGCCAACATTCAGATAACATCTCACATGGAGCTTAAAGAATTACTCCACTTTCATAAAAAAAATCTGATTATTTCCTCACCCCCAAGCCATCCGAAATGTTTATGTCTTTCTTTGTTCAGTCGAGAAGAAATTAAAAACATTCCAGGATTTTTCTCCATATAGTGGACTTTAGTGGAACTCAACAGTTTACAGTTTTATTGCAGCTTCAAAGGACTCTAAACGATCACAATAGAGACATAAGGGTCTTATCTAACAAAACCATTATCATTTTCACAAAAAAATAAAAATTAAATTTTTAACGTCAACTTATCGTCTTGTATTAGCCGTGTGATGCGCCAGCGTAACCTTATGTATTATGTAATCACGTGGAAAGGTCATGCATGACGTATGCGCAACTACAGCTCCAGTGTTTACAAGTGTAGAGAAAGAGGAGCATCCAGTTGTTGTTGTATATGTAATGATACTAATTAATGTCTTTGTGTCAGTTTATGGATTAAAGGTGCAGTGTGTAATTTTCTCTTGACAGAAATGCAAAATAATATACAAAACTATATTATCAGGGGTGTATAAAGACCTTTCATATTGAACAGTTATGCTTTTGTTACCTTAGAATGAGACGTTTTTATCTAGATACACCGAGGGTCCCCTTACACGGAAGTCACCATTTTGTGCCGCCATGTTTCTAAAAAAGCCCTTAACGGACAAACATTTTTGTCTCCGAAGATGACATGTTTGTCCGGTGGCGGCTACCGTAGCTTCTTTATGCGTTTCAAAAGCGAGGGGTTGCAATTCGCAAACTCACCAATAGACGCTGCTAAAATTTACACACTGTACCTTTAAAATGGTCTGGAAGTGTGCATTTCTCATATTTAACCACAACTTCTCATCTTACACTAGCTGTGTGATGCACTATAGTGACCTTACGTATTACGTAACCAGGTGGAAAGGCCACGCTAGCGGATCACACAGCTAGTGTAAGATGACACGTTGTGGTTTAAAAGCAAAATCATTGTGGTGAAAATGATGATGGTTTCACTGGATAAGCCCTTTTAAATTCGATTGGGATTGTTTAGAGCCTCCGAAGCCGCACCGAAACTGCAAACTGCTGAGGTCCAATAAAGTCCACCATGAAGAAAAATCCTGGAATGTTTTCCTCAAAAAACTTAATTTCTTCTCGACTGAACAAAGAACGACACCAACATCCCGGATGACACGGGGATGAGTAATTTTTTTATGAAAGTGGAGTAATCCTTGAAGTGACAGCATCCTGATATACTGAAGAAAGAAAGAGACCCAAAAACAGCACACAATTTATATGAGCCTCAAATGAGAGCCGTATCGGAGTATGATTGTCCCCCCTTCCTCGCTCTTCTGCACTCACACGTATTATCCGTACCTGATAGTGCTTACGTCATTAAAAGATGCAATTGTTTTGAAGAAAACTGCTGCCTAAGAGCAACAGAAGAAAGTTTCTCAACACCCTTTCACTAACAATCTGAAACCACCACCAACAAGATATCCTTTACCATAGTATCACAGTGTCTCTAACACAACACTACAGTACCACACATCTAAAATCATCTGTAATGACAGCCAACCATGTGATCAGAAACCCAAAGGAAATCAAAGGTTTTATCACCGCTTCTCTGTTGATTTTGAGTAGTGGATTGTTTAATTCAATATAAACAGGGAAGAACCTCCACAAGGGGTTTCCTTTCAATTCACAGAGTTGATTCATGATGATGTTGATAATGTCATTGTTCATTCAACATATTCTTTACTACAGAAACTCAAACACATCTGCTCCTTTGGCAAACAAACAAAAAACAATAAAAGATGTTAAAACCAAAAGGCATTTGTCTTCTGTGATGTACTTTCATTACATGTGATGCAGGTGGGATTACAGTCAATAAACTAAACATTTACAATCTTACAGAATCTCACATTTTTTATTTGTAATGTAAGCAGGAGCTCTTTAAATATCATTGATCTGAAAAAGGCACTACTCGGGTCACGAGTTATAGAGATGAGGTCTGAGGGCAAAGGTTAAACTCATTACAGGCTGGGCTGATACGGTAACGCCCCTGGCTTCTGCTCTCCATCTCTGCTCTATTTTTGATGAGTACAGGGACCCGGAGAGCTGGTTAATATTTCATATAGCCATGCAATAACACCGACAACATCTTCCCTCCTCGCGATGCCGACGGCGATGGTCGGAGACTGCACTCAGAGGCAGCGTGGAGAGCAGGTGTAATTTGCACAATGCTAATTGAACTCCAGCACGGGTCAGTGAGCTTTCCTGTCTCTTCAAACCGCCGCTGCACATGTGGGCTTTCAGCGCGATTCAAATATAAGCCACGGTCCTCACGCAAACGCATGCACAGGACCACTGGCACCAGGAACACCAGCATCTGTGAAGTGGGCCATCATCCTCACGAGGTTGATTCTGGGTTGGACTGAAGAGCTTTGGCAGGTCTGCGCGTTTCAAACACAAGAACCAAATTTGATCTCAAAATCTCATTTTTTCTCATCATCTTTGGCTAATTAAATCTTTTTGTTGCGGCTCTTCATTATCACGGTTCAGCAAAAACTGTCAAATAATCATTTAAAATCATTAGTGAGATACATCAATTAGAACAGAGAGAAAACTTCAAGAATTCTTGAAGCTGCAGTGTGAACAGAACCACAAAACAACCTTTTTGTCTTGTTTTTAGTACAAATATCTTAAATCAAGATTAATTTTCTTGATGTGCAAAATGATCCTAGAAAATAAGTAAAAATAATGTTCTTACACTGCAAAAAAAAATTTTCAAGAAAAAAAAATCTTAGTATTTTTGTCTTGTTTTCATTAAAATATCTAAAAATTCTTAAATTTATTATCAAATTTAAGTGATTTTGTGCATAAAACAAGCCAAAAAATCTCCCAATGGTGTAAGGTAATTTTTCTTGAATTTTTCTTGAATTTAGTGTTTAAGCAAAATGTTCAAGATTTATTTGCTTAGCCCATTGGCAGATTGTTTTGCTTGTTTTATGCACAAAATCACTAAAATTTTATATTTTTGGTCTAAAAACTAGACTTATTTTCCTTAGTCGTTTTGCTCATCAAGAAAATACATCTTAATTTAGGAATTTTTAGATATTTTTACTCAAAACAATACAAAAATACTAAAAAAAAATTTCTTAAAAATCTTTTTTTGCAGTATACCCTTTGGCATATTATTAAATATGTTATTGTTTTAAGCACAAATTTACTTGAATTTAATTGTTTTCATCTAAAAAGACATTTTGCTCCTCATGAAAATGTCTTAATTTAAGAATTTTTAGATATTTGTACTTTGTATTTTAACTTCATGTTGCATTTTTTACAATGTATCTGATGTATTGCAAAGCAACTTCAGTCTGAACAGCCATGTCGCATTTCATTCAACTTTTACGTCACTGAAATGCGACAGGCGTCACAATTCTCCGCTAAAAGAGGTCGGAAAATGACATTACATCTTCTGAGCATGTGGGTCACTTTGGGTCTGTGAACTAAGTCAAAGACTCTTGGGGTTTATCCTGGTTAGCCAAACAGATAGACTGAGCTAATCTTGTTATATCAAGCCTCAGAAACAGCACACGTCACCTTTAAAGACAAGCACAGATGGTCATATCTCTTTTAATCTCATTGGCGTCTGAACATAAATGTGTGACATTCAACATATATGTCAGTAATGGTTATATTAGATAATTCAGTGATTAATCCATTTACTATTTAAATGAGTGCAATAAAAATCAATAAAGTCAAACTAAGAGTTTCCAGGCTGTAATGTATGTGAAGAGGTCAAACATATATCATCATTAGAGTTCACAAAACACCTGCTGCTGTGAGAAACACACCGCTTACATGTATCATTCACGTCTTAGGCTTCCTTTTAATTTGTAACATTTCTGTTCTGAAATATAACACTAAACTAACATACAACTTACGATGTTGCCAAACGCATGGCATCCAGGTTTATAATGACCAACACGGAAATGAAACAGACAAACATCAGAAGAGCTTTTATAATATCTTCATTAAACTACATTATTATTAAGGTAGTGTTAGTCATTTACATGAACACACAGTAATGACAATATAGAGATGTTACAGTGCTCTCTTTAGGTGTTAAATCTGTGTCCTGAAACAAAGGCCAGCTGTAAATTGTTGCTATTAGTGCTAAAAGTGGCATGTCCGGGTAAAATACAGGTCAAGAGCAAATTTAAAACACAAGTAAAGCCAGCAAAGTCATATATCAGTCCACATGTCATGGCATTGTGTTCACTGTGGCTTTAATGAGGGTCAAACGTTGTTGCCCGTATTTGTTTTCATTCGTAAGATTTATACCTCTTAATTTGGCCGTTAACATGCAGCAGAACTTCCCTAATTGTTGAATAGAAATGAGTGTTTGTCTATAAGAGGAAAACCTACATATACAGTATGGGGCGACTCTCAGCACACGCCAGATAAACTGTGGGCTAGCATTTCAGACAGACAGATTTGAAACATCAGTGAGTGTGTTTACATGCACAGAATAAACGGATAACTATTAAAAATCTGCTTATTATAAAAACTTGTTTTTATGCGTTTACATGCAAATCAATAAACCGGTTATGCAGAAAAGTTAACATGGGATTTGGAGGTTTGACCTCATCGCCTATAGTGCGATATTAGGGCTGTACGACATTGCGCAAATATTCAATATGTTATTCTGCTGTTGTTTGTTTCGATACCAAAATTTTATTGCGATATATCATTCCCCTAGAGAAATGCTATTTCCATATTGTTATAAACAGGTAATATATATTCTTCTGATGTAATTTAATCTAATTCAGGCAACAAAAAAAACTATTTCAGAAGCACCGTTCTTTTAAGGCACAAGTTCGTCGCTATAGTTTTCCTTGCTCATCTTTACTCCTGCCATATTTATTTTCCACTCTCTGCTTTGAGCCGCTAGGTTCACATTTGCGCCCGCAGTGTAGCCAATTGTATAACAGTATAACACCTACTTGGGTATTTAGTAAGGCCCCTTCTGATTGGTCTAATTTGAACAATCTAAGTATGCAACACACAAATACACTGCAAAAAATGATTTTCAAGAAAACAAATTCTTAGTATTTTTGTCTTGTTTTCAGTAAAAAATATCTAAAAACTCTTAAATTAAGATGCTTTTTCTTGATGAGCAAAACTACCCAAGAAAATAAGTCTAGTTTTAAGACCAAAATTTAAGTGATTTTGTGCATAAAACAAGCAAAACAATCTGCCAATGGGGTAAGAAAAAAAATCTTGAACATTTTACTTAAACACTAAATTTAAGAAAGATTCAAGAAAAATTTGCTTACCCCATTGGCAGATTGTTTTGCTTGTTTTATGCTCAAAATCACTTACATTTGATATTTTCGGTCTAAAAACTAGACTGATTTTCTTGGGTCGTTTTGCTAATCTAGAATTTTTAGATATTTTTACTGAAAACAAAACAAAAACACTAAGATTTTTTTCTTGAAAATCATTTTTTGCAGTGTTAGTGTTACGTAAAATTACTGTAAGGTATCGCAACTCTATGATATTGCATATACTGTTATCACAATGATGGTAATTTTCGATATATTGTGCAGCCCTAGTACATAGTGGTTCAAAAAGCTGATGGGAAATCTGTTTGAGGCTATAATGTTGTATCTCTTAGTGTGCGCGTAATCTTGATAGAAAACCTCGATAAAACTAATTTCTACCGGTTTATCATACTTACCGGTTTATTGCCCAGCCCAAGTGTTTAAAGTATTTTAAACTACAAATTCATCTGAAAACTATATAAAAAGAAGTGTGGAATGCTAGAAAACTGTACTAAACCAGTGAACACACAGAAGTGTCTCTACTGGGTGGATTTTCCCAACAGCCTAGGGCTGAAGAGCATTAGCTCATCATGAGGGGTTAACCAGTACAGTTAAGATTTAAAGGGCTGGTAAGTGCCTCCATTAGTTGAGATAAATGGCCAGACTGTAGAGAAGCAGCAGGGTAGGGATGGGGAGTCTTTGGGGGGGCAGCAAGAACCCAAAGAACAATAATATAAACCCCGGAGGAAGAGAACTGTGGTGAGCCTGTTCAGAATAACTGAGGCCATCACAGAAACATCCAGTGTCTGGACAAACAGTGCTAAAATGAAATCCTGCATGATGTCAAAGCAGGAAATTAAAGTTTCTACCATCTTGAAAAGAGTCCCAAAATCCACCCCATGTGGATCCAATCCAGTATTCTGGCCTCCACATCGAAACCTTTTGGCAGGTTATCAATTTGTTGACAAGCACCTAATTTAAAATCAGCCTCACCTTCTGTTTCTAGCATCGCCGAGTCACTGGTGGCCTACGTTTGAGGTTCGGCTAACGAAAGCCATGTGTCGCGCGGTCACCAAAGTCAGGTTGCTCTCACAACTACCATTGCCTGTCAGCCCTCACCCAACCCGTTTCACTCATCATTAGCAGCTTTTACGACTGCCCAACTTAACCCCGAATGTCCCAAACTCTGTGTAGCTTCACCCTGATGGTTCAGGCTACCTTTAAACAGACACGTACTGACAAGCACAAAGTCTCAAGCGAGACGAGCCGTCACCGTGTCAGAAGACAGCACCTCACACCCGGGGCCACTCATTAAACCGAGCCCCTGTGATGACCCTATGAACGCTACTGGGTATCACCAGCTGTTTCTGCAAACTGCTGCCATTTTATTTTTTACAAGCTTCTCCTATTAATCTCTGGGCGTGATGGTGATGATGGGGCTTTAGACGAGCGGACGATTTCATCTGCTAATTAACGGCTTTAACTTTATTTCCAGCCTCAGCAACACAGAGCTTTCAGCTTTTTGCCAATTAATACGAGACGTCTCAATTCATTGGTTTAATAAATGTGTTCATTCTGCGAGCAGGATGCAGAAACAGCGACATCATCCGAGATAAATTTACTCTGATTTAATACTTCTTGGAATCTGGTTGAGGCTTAACTATACTCCAAATTCATTAGAAAGCTTAATCTCGGTTTGAACGCGCGTGCCAGCGATTCCAGAAGACTTTTTCTATCACGGATTCTGGCCGCACCAACCGCTAATGAACCTAAACGCCTCTATTATGAAGTTAGCAGAGAAAATCCTCAAGGCAAATGTTCTGATGGTCTGCAAAGGAAAACATCGTTACAAGATAATGGCCCTTTCTCTAATTATGCTATGTGAGGATCACTTGTACAGTTTCCCTTTGAAGAGTGTTGAGACGCCTCCCGCTTTCCTCTACAAGAACTCTCAATCCATTTCTATTTTCTGCCTGTCAAATCTCGGTTATTCTTCAAAAAGAAAGATGGGGTAAAGGGTGAATTAAAAAGAAGTTGAAAGTAATGAAAGGGCAGAAGGATCTTCACTAGAGAACGACTCGCTCATTGACTGTCAGTCTGAAATATATCTTCAGCTATTGAATATCTAAGATTTTTTTATTGTTTATTTTTCTGAAGATTATAAAAATACACTGCTAGAAAAATCTACCTTTATTTAACGCAATTATAAAGGCATCAGATAAGGTTTTAGGTAGTAACTGTCTTTCATTGACACTCAGTAACTGATCAACACTTTAGGATTGAGTTTTCTGGGGATTAAAGGTCATCTTGTCAAAAGTCTGGGATTGCTCACAAATCCTCTGTTCTTGACAGATCTCCACCCCTAAATGAGCCATAATCTACCAATGCACCTCCTAAACAACTCCATCTGAAGGAGAGAGAGACACCGAGAAAATAAAGAGAGAGAGAGAGAGAGAGAGAGAGCGCAAGGGGGGATACATTTATGTTGTTAAAAATTTTTCAGTAACCTTGCACCCACACACACAGACAAACAAACACACAAAAACATGCACTAACACACACCAAAAAACTAACACACATGCACTAACACACACACATGAGCACAAACACTAACACACACACACACATGCGCTAACACACAAATATTCGCACAAACACACGTGCGCTAACACACGCCTTAACACACACACGCACTAACACACACACACACACATGCACACAAACACACACATGTGCGCTAACACACTTAAACACTAACACACACATGTGCACTAACACACACACATGCACACACACACACACACACACACACACATGTGCGATTGTGCGCTAACACACTTACAAATACACGTGCACATTAACACACACATACACTAACACAAGCACACATGCATGCGCACACACGTGCACTACCCACTAAAACACTAACACACACACGCATGCACACAAACACACACAGGTGCACTAACACACACTAAAACACTAACAAACACACACAAACATGCTTGCATGCTAACACACACACACACACACACACACACACACACACACACACACACACACACACATTGTTCTGCCCACAACCTGGTATTGGCTTTTTAAAGGGGGGGCACTGAAAGCTTTTCTGGTCCTCTTGTCAGGTTTGTTTAAATAAGTTAATTAGTACACGTCTGCGGGTCTCTGCCTGTCAAAGCACTTCCTTTTCAGTCTTCAGTGTTTCCTTTCAGGACTGACAGAGACGCAGCTCAATAACACAAAGAGTCGTGTTAAGTTTACTGCAGAGATCAGACAAACCCGCTCATAGAATTCAACTTAAAACACAAACAATCAGAGCAAATGTCCTAAAGGATCCCACGCTAATATCATCTCAATTACTCTTCTAATACAGACATTACAAAGAGATGTTTAAGAAAAACACCTGAGATATAAAAAACTAAATGGGCTCCTGAGTGAGCATCTGTTAATAAAGTAGCAAGAAATCAAGCACTTCTAATCATTATATTCTTTATAACCCACGGCTGATAAAATGACATCCAAAACATAAATTTGTCTGGTTTGAAACGAATAATGATTTAATTCTGGTGCTGATGTGAACCGACAGGTTTGTTGGTAGATCAAGACGCAAACGTTGCCTTGCGGCAGCCATAAGATATTGATGAAAACAATCCTAAATCTGCCATTACCCCTCATTTATATTCATCTCGGACCACAAATCCAGATTCATGTGTCTAGTGAAAAATGAGAACATTTACAAATAATCTCTTTAATATCTCATCGCTTTTACCTAAAGAACAATGACAGATGTCTCTCTATATATTTTTCCTGGAAAGAAGTCCTCAGTAAACTTGCACGTGTCTCCTCTGAGCACAGTTTGTGACAATTGTTTTTACATTGATTGCACTGCTCTGGCTCATAAACTCATTAACCATAACAAAAGTTGATATTTAAAAGAAACACAACGTCCTGAACAATAAAAGAGCTAAATCTGAGCTGTAAAAATGTCCTCTGCCAAAAAAATCCCCATTACATCACGTCATTAGCTGATCTGACCTCTACGGTCACTTTAAGATTCAAATAATATTCATCCTACAAACTTGAGCTCTGGCAGGCAAAAAGAGTCGAATGTGGAAAAACAAATAAAAATCTCTGCCACGGGGAGCGCGAAAGACACGTTTTACAGACGAGCGTAACTCCGATGTGGCTTTTTACACAGAAACCACATTAAAAGACAGCGGAGGCGGACGGGTCGATGGCTGTGTTACAATAATTTGAAAACACAGAGTTCACAGCATTGCAATGCATCAAATTGCTCATTAGCATGCAAGTGGTACGGCCCCACAGAAATCAATGAATCACCAACACCCGGCCCCTCAGAGAACTTATTATTGATCATAAATGAAGCAAAAATGAAGCTGAAGCTGGAGGAACGAAATTACTTCATTCAGCTTCAAAAGTACACAGCAGGTGAGGAAGACGTGCGAAAGGAGACGTCCAAGGTTTTCACATTGACATTATTTTACTCTTACAATAAAGCGTTTCATGTTCAGTGTCAAATATAATCAAGCCATTCAGACAAACCTAACCTGGTAAAGCTAAGCATCACTAGGGTTGTGACAATAGATGATACTACAATACTACCAAGATATGGCCGATAGCAGGCCGTCATGATGATAGTTGGCATGTTTGCCCATTTTAGTTTTAAATTAGTGATAGACCAATATATCGGCCGGCCGATATATCGGGACAATTTTTGGGAGTTTTATGAGTATCGGCATCGTCCGATATGTGGCTGCTGTGTTCACCGATTTTTTCTTATAGACAGTGTGCTGGAAGCCACAAGCGATTGCAGGTCATGTGACTAAAAACTACCAACCATTCCATGACAACATCGAAAGCTTGGCCTAACAGCTGATCATAGCTGGACAAAGCGGGTTTATTTCTCATCTCTTTATATATTTGTAGTAGTAAAGTGCTAGAAATCAATATCCTTTGCTGATAGTTCCTCATCATTGTGGGAAGTGCAGTTCATGGTTCCATAGCACCCTCATCTGTTTTTACAATTTGTAAAATATAGTTTTTTTTAAGTTCAAATTTTAAATTGAGACTTGTAACATTTGGCATCATCGTGTCATTTTTATGATGTAAATAAAGTGAGCAATAGCAGAATTGGCTTCAAATATCTGCTCAAGAATATCGGCAGCCTGTATCAAGGCTCATAAAACAAAAATCGGTATTAGCACTAAAAAAAATCGGTCGATCCCTATTTTAAATAATTATTTTTATCATCATAGTTTCACATAAACATGCACATTGTGTGCTTTTCTTCATATGAGAGTGTTTGTGGGCTTCATTTTGCGCAAGAGCGCTTGTAATGGGTTCTTTCTTGCACCTGAACTTGTAATGTGCGAGTCTTTGCTCAGACCTAAACACGTGCGGCTCTGACATTTCCTTGCATTAGAGAGGTTGTTAAGCATGCAGGGGTTTAAAACCAGCAAGTGTGTTGTTCCCACTCCCTGGCACGCAGGAAATGAATGGCGTCAGTTTTAAGAAGTTTGCGGTTGTGACAGTGTTGCCCTTAGAGTAAATCAACTTCACTTATTGTCCACCAACCAAGTGGCTTGTCATAAATTTGTACAAAATTAACACCTTTTAAGTAAACTATTGCCCCGCCCCCCGATACTATCGGCAATCTCACAGGCTGACGATAAGACGATTTTAAAATGGGGCATATCGCCCAACACTACTACTGTAGTCACTTATTATGGTCATCCTGGTAAAGCAGACAGTATCTAAAACACAACATATGCTGGTAATGCAAAACCTTCAGAAACACTCAGGATGAGCACAAATAGGCCATCTGCAGAAAAACACGCGGACAGGACGGACACCTGCGACCGGAAAATTTACTGGATTCCTTTCATGAAGCCTCTTGGGTTTCAGATTCTTGCCCTCTGTTTTTGTTTGGTTAAAAACGAGCTCTTTTTACTCAGCGGGGCACGACAGAGCCAAAGCACAGATTGGACTAAATGAAAAGACTGGAAGAGAGGAAGATGCTAGAGAAGAGACAAGATGTCTCCAGATGAAAGTGGATGTGTGCTGGTACTACAGATTACCATACCAGTAACTCACACACGATGGAAATGACAGCAGAATCTAATGAGTGATTTAAACCCTGAGATCCTGTAGCCGTCACACTTCTGAAGTCTCTGTGTTTTTCACGCGGAGGAACTGCTGTATACGGCGCCTCGAGTTTCGATTCGCTCTCTTTTTACCCAAACTGTTTCTGAGGCTGCTGGGAAGGTCTGGTGTAAATTTGCAATTCCAGCTGTGCCGAGAACACCTCTCAATATTGGATCATCTGGCTGCTCTAACCAAAGCTTCCAGTACATTTTGTTCATAAATTAAAGCTCTATTACGAGCAGGATTTCCATATTATGTTAATAGCACAGAGAGAAGCCGTCTATTTCATTAAACAAAGCTGTTAAGGAATTAATATGATTATAGAGGTATCGAGAATGCTTTTAATGATGCATGGCAGAAAAACGCCTCGTCTTTCTCATAATGCATATCGGTGCGATGATCTGCTCGAGTGCTCTGTCGCTCTACACAAAGCCATCAGATTCATCAGCATGCCGTCATTCAAACACACTGTCGTGTCACTTCACAACACGGCTTATGTACCAACCTACGCTTGACAAACTCTACGAAAATCATAACTGACATCCCAAGACAGAAAATGCATTACACACAGCGAGCTTTCTGATGTGATACACCATACTCCATTTATTCATAATCAAATGAACTCTCAAAATAATCTCTCAACTCCTACAGACGGTTACATAAGTGTTGTATTTTTACTCATGATATGTCCGAAACCGCTCCTTCGTTCACTCATTCTATTCCCTATATAGCGAATGACAATTGAGTCCACTTTATGGGGAAGAAGTGAACAAAAATGAGTGAGCAATTTTGGACACTGACACAAATTTACCAGAGATTTGTCATAAACACTTACATCTGTCAGTATCCAGTTGCGCGCTCGTCTCCTGTTGTATCATGGGAAATAGTGATTGACCGAGTGTACATCGAATGTATCTCTCAAAGTCAGAATGCATTGTGGGTAAAAAGTATTAAACAAATGTAGGGACTGAAGTTGTTCACTCAGGTTTCGCACACCACTACAAAATGGCGGACGCCCAATAAAGTGCACTATATAGTATATAGGGAGCAGTTTCAGACACAGCATCAGTTTTATTACGTGTCTACTTTGAAGATACTAAAATGCTCAATGTTTAATTTTATCAATTAGATTTTTTTATGGTGTTCCTAATAATCCTTTAGGTGAGTGTACATTTTGTGTAATATTAAACTGTGATTTGCAGCCATGTGTTATTCGTTTTGAGCGGTAGTTATCTGAAAAGAATGAATCAAGTTTTTTAGAGCCGTGTAATAAATGTAACCAGTTGTATGTTGTATCTCTGCAGTGGATCTTTGAAAAGCTGTTCCATTAGTGACGTGTGGATTAACAGAAATCTCAGTGAACGTTGCCCACCTGTGCCAGTCATCTGTCTGGCAGCTGGTGGCTCCTCTCTCTTCAGAGGAACATTAGACAGTCATCCACTTAACCCCGTCAAACGCGTCCTACCAAGTCAATTCACATTTGTGCTCCGTAAAATCAATGATTCATGAGAGGAGAGGCATGCAAAAATAAACAGACGCTTCTGCCCTTTTCAACCCCATTTACCCCCGCAGGAGCGCAAATTCTTACCCAAACCACAGGGGTACGGGCTCTTCAGGATGGAGGTATTTTAACATCAGGGCGGTAATGATAAGCCACATGGACCTGGTTCTCTGGATTCTTTCTCTGAGCTACCAATCACCACAGACAGCATACAATTACTTCACAGACGGGACATTTAAAGAATTACAAACCCTGCCTTACACGGCCACAAGAAAAGCACACAAAAGCACATGGTGGTTGTACTTTTCTTAGACTTTCCATCATTTTAATTCTGGAATAGAATAAAGAATATATGCTTTGAGTTATATCAACAGCATTTATGGCATCATTACCACAGAAAATGACATGTATTTTGAACAAATCGATTTTGCCTAGAACGGTTTAAAAGAAGGAATGTGAAGAAGCTTGTTCCTTCTTCTACTTTAAACTTCTACTTTTATTGTAAGTGTATTACTGTAGCCTTGAATAAAACAAATAAATTAATGTGAAATAAGATTTTCATTGCAGGTTGAAAGAAAGCAAACAGAATAACTCTGTGTAAAAAGACTTACGGCGTGTCAATCCACAATCACATCATTCAACAAAGACTTCATCACGCAAATTCATTTCTATAGAAGACGAATGAAACACTGAGGCTAAATGGATTACAGCATCCGGTCTGTCACTAGTAAAAGGCGGATTAGTTTGAATGATAACGTAAATGTGAAAGATAAGAGACGGACACACACGCATGGATTTTTCTGCACGTATGAAATATTAATGGCCAATATTAGCCATCTTTGTCACTTCAATCACAGCTGAGACTGCTGAGGGTGCTAATGGATGTGGAGGTGATGCTGAGGGGGTTGGGGATTTTAGGGTCTCGTAGGGTGTGTAGGACTGACAGAACCAAGAAGAGCTGATGACTTCATATAGCGCCATAACAACAGCACCCTACCAGAGGCGGTCTACGTGTCAAAACGCGCCTGTAGTCGACGCCCTCCGGGGCCGCTGGCTAACATTGACATGAATGTAAAGTGACCTGCTGGGCGGCCCACCCAAACAGATCCTGCCAAACATCACATCTCATCCAGTTTATAGGATTAATACATTTGTCTATATTGGTCGTTGTATCTAGACGGAGGGGTGGGGGGATACGAATGCATTTACTAATAGTATTCAGTAAAATGTTTTAAGAGCCCAGACATCTTTAGCGATGATCACTAATGTGGCGATCACTCGTTTACAAGCCTCTTGAGCGGATGTGAACGTCTAACCCGTAATGAATATAAAGAGAGTCGGGTCAGAACAGACAACACCGCAGTATTTTTAATAAAGGGCTAGAAAGAGACTTCATTCTGATTGGCTGCTTTAGCGTCACGTGACGGGGTGGGGTGTGAGGAGAGAGGTAGGGCAAGTCCCAGCGGCACTGCGTTTCGGAGTTCACATAATCCTGCCGGGATTAAGCGAGACGCCAAGATCTTTTTTGCAAGATCTTGCTTGCTAAAAGTCTTTCTTTCTTTCTCTCACTTCAACTCTTTCTTTTCCAATCTTTTCCCTTCCTCCCAAAAGGCTTCTTATTCATTATTCACTCTCACACTCCGGCCTGGCCTCTTCGTCCACCCCTCCGCAAACAGATCAGGATTCTGCACAGGTTCGAGAGCTTCTGGCACACCCGCCGCTATCTGAAGGGGAATTCTGGGAGCTGAGCTCAATGGAAAGGGTTGTCAATTTCAAATAAACACACCATTATACTATAATCTCTCTTTTCTGTTTTATATCTATAGAGTCATTCAAAACCAGACACTTGACACAACATCAAACACATAAAAGTTAAATACAATACACGTGTGATGTAAGCATGCCAGTTTGTTCTCGTGTCGGTGCAGGAGTGATGCCTGCAGGGCTTCTGTCATCCTCAGACCTCTTTCACCTCATCTGTGTTTAAGTGCATTAATATTGCACCAGGTCTGGTGGTGGGGTTAAATGGTCGTCCATCTCAAAGAAAATGGGAGGGGGGGTTTCTGGCTGATACAGTAAAAGCAGCAGATTCAGTCGTGACCAGTCACATAAAAGATGTCATTAACAGGAAATATAATCTGTCTCTTTTCCTCCACTACCAATGCATATGATCTCTCTTCTTCAGCAAAACAACAAATACGCTCATTCACTGTTTGTTGTGGTGATTCAGTGACATTTTAAGTAGTTTGGCGTACAATGAAAATACTGTATTGTTTATAATACAAAATAACTAAAACATAAAACAAAAATATATCAAAGTGGCACAATATGTCTTACACATGTTAAGTTGTTTTTCCGAGATCAGCGCAAAAAAAAAAATCAGATTAACTGCAGAATGACCAGCTGTAGGTCTGGGTGGCATTGACTAAAAATGACATCTTGGTAATTTTGGGGTGAATGGCGATTTTCGATGGCTTGGTAATAAATGTTTACATGCAAGTCAAAGACTCATGTGAGATTTAATTTAATTTAATGATGTGGTTTTCCTCTTTTACTATATTGAAAATATAAGACTCAACAACATGCAAGCTGGTTTAAAAGCTTACATCTGACCTTGGTTACATCACGGTAGATATTAATTGGTATGGAAAATGTTACATTGCGGTTATATTGACCAAAATCACAATGGTTATCAATATAATTGATGCAAACCAAATTTAAAATAGATTTTACATGTAAGTGCACAATTGTTTGCATAAACATCAAATAAATAACATTAACATTAATCATGGCACATTTATGGTCGTACGATAAATGTTCATCTAGTTCAGATAAAACACAAGTGAGTAAATCAAATTTTTATATAAACACAGGACAAATAATCAAGTAATTTGTTGTGAGAAATAAGGTAAACCTTATGACCCAGGAGTAAAGCTGCACTACACCTGCGCTCACAGCAATCACTGAAGAAACAAACTCATCACATCACATCATTTAATGGAAAATGAATAGAAAAGATGGATCTGTCTGAAGTAAAGAAATATTCTAAAAAAATATTAAGTAAATATGTGTCAGTACAACTAGATTTCCCTAAATGTGAAAATTTAAATTCAGTGAGTGAAGCACATGGAAGCAGACGTGAATGAATGCGTTTGTCTCACGTTATTGCTTTAATTGGTTGATGCTGGACAGGGGTTTTCGAGCCGTGACACCGGCACATTTAAACGATAATAAAAAAATGCGGTAATACTAACCATTGGACATTTTTTTCGCTGTTAATCATTAAACCCGTAATTGCTACATCTCTACATTACGGACAGAGCTTCTGTTGCAAATAAGAAAGATCGTATCAAGACCATAGACAGTATCGTCTTATCCTGTATCCCGCTGGGAAAAATACCAATATATTACCAAAACTCTATATACTGTCCAGCCCTAACCAGCAGCACATCAACTGAATTCACAAGGACACATCCGACATGAAGGGAATGTCTAGCAAATAAAATGTACAATAATGTTAACATTTATTTAGCCAAATTCCTGCATACTTTCCTTACAGAAATAGTTTAATTGGAATGTTAATTGTGTATTGATTTAGAGCAATGAGTTCTGTGTAAATGAAAACATTTACCAATACATTTATTCAAGATAAATAAAACATGCTGAAAATATCAGACATCACAGTTAACCTCAATTAACATTTACTGCACAAACTATTATAGTTAACCATAACAACACACAAAAAAATAATGTGTGCTAACATGTGTTCAAATGAAAACCAGGAAGAAGCAGATAAATCACGGTTGATGTGAAAAATAACCAGCAAACGATCACAGATGGCGTACAATTTATGACCTTTCAGCGTGCGGATTTCTACTCCAAAATCTTCACAACGTGCAGGCTATTATGTTTCATGTTGCATTTTAAATTAGATCCATACCCACTAATTACATCCATGACAAAGACATGAAATCCACAAAGAGAAAAAGCAGATAGAGAAAGACATTATACCGGCCGTACGGTCTGACGATAGAGAGGTCATGAGGAGGTTATTCAAACACTGAAAAATGAAAGAAAGAAGAACTCACAGCACGAGCGGGCCAAACACAGAGAAAAAAACAGAACCAACTCGACGTCTATCATAAATCCCTGACACACGAGTCCAAACCAGATGACTCAATGTGTGTCTGAGATCTATTTCCAGCGAGTTATCAGTCAGGGGAGTGAGAGATGAGGGCTCTCTGTCAGACACATAATGAGCTGATCTGTGATCAGTGTGATGTCCTGCTTCAGTAGATAATGTGAATGTATATGGATAACTCTGTGACCTGTTGTGTTTCAAAGCTCGTACGCTATATAAAGCTCTGATGAAGCATTTGACAGACATACAGTAAATGCATAAGCTATGAAAGTCTGCGCAATGCAAAAAATGGCTTTCTTACTTAGTATTTTTGTCGTGTTTTAAGAGAAATACAATGCTATGCTTTCTAATTTAATTGACAAGTATTCCCAGGGCTCTACACTAACTTTTTGCACTGGTTGCACTTGTGCGCCTAACATTTTTCTTAGGTGCACCAGCACAAAAGTTAGGTGCACCCAAATTTTTGACCGCATGGGATTTATAGTTCACCCAAAAATGAATAAAAGTCAATATTTTTGTGATTTATTGTTTTCTAGATCTAATCACCATACAGTATATAATGTAAAGAACATTCTGTAGAAATATAATCTTCATATCTTTACTATTGACTGTTTAAGATCATGACAAAGATTAAAATCAAACTTTGCTGCTCTTAAACTTATCATTAGATTATGAGACTTTAGTCTGGATATCACAGACAGGGTCATATATTGTAACTGAAACACAAAGATAATGCAAATCAATCAGTTCATTATACTGGCTCTTCATTAAATGGGATTTATGGATAATCATTTTCAGTAAACATCAGACGATGAAATCCCACACAAGGATACATGGAAGCACACGGATTAGAAGGCTTTGAGGATGATGTCATTCTGTCTAGTCTTGATCTCGATTATATTTCACTCTGATCAAAAAACAATTCACACCTTTCAATAGAGTACATTTACATATCCACATCATGAAGTGCTGCACACACCATACACACAAGTCACAGGTGATGAGAGGAAAACATCATAAAACAACAGAGGTGATAATGCAATGACAAAGAATAACAAATATTACAGGCTGGGCAAACATACAAACACATCAATTGTGCCACCTGTTCCCCAAAAAAAATCTCTTTTGTGAATTTAATAGAGAAAACCCAAACACCAATTACACACGAGGAAGACCTTGTCTATGAGAAAGGTTCATTCAGAGGTGTTAAGGGGCCCTATCATACCCTATCAAAGTGTCTTTTGCATTTTCAAGTTCAGCACCACGTTTTTTAAATAGCAAATGCATTTGTGCCCAATTTTGCACCAATATTTAACATGTTGATTCATTACGTGACCTACGGGAAGTTAATTGTTAACTGGAATGACGTTAAACTAGTGCACTTTAACCACAAGTGGCAGCTTTTTAATATATGTATTTGCATTTGAATAGAGCTGCATTACCACTTTTGTACATTTTTGAATAAAACAACGCCCCTCCCTCTTCGTCGTTGGATAACTCCTCTCCCGGGGGCTTGCGGGATAGTAAAGTAACCATAGAATGAACACTTAGGGATCTTCCAGGAAGAAATAGGTCATCCTGGTACTTTTCGCCAACTGTTTTTGGAATACTATGAATTCGCTGCTTTTACTGCTTTTCGCCTACTATATAGTATCAAAGAAGGCGGTTTCGGACACAGCCTTAGTCTCATACCTGTGCTTCCAGTCTAGTAACTAATTTTAGATTCAAAAGATTCATTTCACTACAACATAACACCTGAAATCACACAATCTTGTCTCTCACTCACTTGATAGTTTTGTGGTTTGTTAAAACACATGGGATTACCCTCTGTAGATGGTGCCATAGCCTGTAGAAAAGTAAAATAACTTAAAGCATCTTGTTGTGACAACGATGAAAAAAGAAAACATCTTAGACACCAAAAGCAAATAAAGTTACATTAAGATGAAGTTTCTCCTGTTTTCCTGATGTTTTTCAAACAGTACACTGCATATTCATATAAGATCTTAACAAAGTCTCAAAGTCGGGAATTTTTAAGGCTGAAAACTTTCCATTAACGGGAATATATGGGAATTAACAGGAATTAATGGGAATAAACTGTGAATTTGATAAAATTGCAGAGTTGCCTACAACAGGACACTTAAATATAGTTAAAAATCTTGCAGCATAATTTTGTTTAACACAACAAGATTTAATGCCATTTCAGTTGAATTTCCTCAATCACATGCACACAGCTTACTGAAGGGTCATTGAGGCCACACACCCTGCATTTACTGAAGGGTCATTGAGGCCACACCCCCTGCATTTACTGAAGGGTCATTGAGGCCACACCCCCTGCATTTACTGAAGGGTCATTGAGGCCACACCCCCTGCATGTACTTGCATTCTTCCATAACATGCACAGATCATTTCTTGAAGCATTTCTTGTCTAATGTTTAAGTCTTTTATGCATATCAAGCCTGCATTCATTTGATCAAAATTCCTTCAGAAATTATTAATTTTAGAATGATTTCTTAAGGGTTTTTGATCAAATAAATCTATGGCTTGTTTAGCATAAGTATCAGGATTCTTCCAAATCTGTTTGTCTGCTTATGACCAAACAATATTTTTTAAATTCCCCAAATTGAGTTCCCATGTAAATTTTTCGGAATTTTTACAGAAACTTTCCGCCCTTTGCAACCCTAAAGGCAAATTATAAGTTTTAATATGAACTAAATTTTACCTCATGCAAATGATCTGGTCTGTGCAATGCACACTAATATTACCGCTTTATATTCATACTCTCTAAAAACAATGTGCTCATTTTTCTCAAGGAATTTAATGAGAAACCGTAACCCTTAAATAAAGCAGAAGACAGTAGTGTTATAAAAGCTCGGCTGTCTGTTATGTCATGAAGAAAATGTTTTAGGAACTAATAAGGACCCAGATGAATTGATGAAGTGAGACAGGGGGCTGACTCTTCCATTTTCACCTTAGTGTTAATTGAGAAGACGGTATGAAAGCAGCACTACATCATATGTGTGTTTTTTGTCACTGATAATAAATGACTACATGTGTAATTCACTTCCATATAAATCATGGTTCACCTAGAAGTGTAAAATGTAACCCTCCATCATCCCGCATCACATTACACACCTGTCAGCAAACACAGTAGAGAGACCACAGGCATTGGTGATGGGAATACCTTCATACTGTATACATGAGAGGATGGGGGAAAAACAGCTTGATAAACATCATTAAAAAAGTCAAGAAAAGACAGGCTGCCCTCTATTGTTCTGTTGGGTCTGAGAGAGTCCTTTCAACAAACTCTTTCATGTGGCCCCGGGGCCTCCACTCTTTCCTACTCTTTCCTCCAGCAGCTGGGGTAAAGGCAGAGCCCCCGGGCAACAAAATCCACCGCAACTGCTGCCTTGATGGGCCAGTCAGCAGGGAGGCCAGACTGATTTTCTCATGCCAACTGTTGGCTGTTGGTTAATATCATGAGCGAAGAGTCAACCTTCCTCCGGCCCCCGGGTCGCCCCAGCTAACCCCTCTCCCGCTGGGCAAATGAAAGACCGTGTGTGCTGTAGGCTGGACGTTTCGCTGCCACACCACGGGAGGCGTTCAGCCATTCAAACCGGGCCTGTGGCAGCCCATCCGTCTTTCGAGTAACTGAGAAGCCTCCCCCTCTTTCTTTCTCTCCGTCTTTTTCCGAGTAGCCGGTTTTCCGTCTGGAATGCACCTTCCTGCGGTGCGGCCTGAAAGCTTTCTTATCGCTCCCCCGTCATCAGGGTTTATTTAATAACTATCACAATAAAGTAAACAACGGTCCTAACTAAAGGGCCTCTCCGGACCCCTCCCGTCCCGGTTTGATCAATTGGACCCATCAGGCAGGCCAGCTGCCCCGGAGGTTAGCAGGCTGCCCCTACCGACGTCCAAGAGGAAGCAAACAGGAAGGGGGAGGCACATTTGAGATGGCACACCAAAGCTCACGCTGGGCCGATAGAGTTCGGCCAATATTTTCACAGTGGCGACCCAGAACGCGAGCCAATGCCAATGCCAGCGACACGCGGTGCAATATGGACACTTGTGCCTGCGTTATTGACTGGTGTAACAACCATCCATTCATGACTTGCTCTAGATACATAACAGCGTGGGTCATTTTAAAAAACACTATCTGCAATTGACCTGTTAGCATTATCTAGATAATAGCAGAGCGGAAGCACCAGAGGGATCAATTCTCATCCTTATCTTTACTCTTTAAAAAGATGTAAGTGCCATAATCGCCACTGCTAATGTCTGCAATAACGGTGAATAACAAAGCAAAATGTCTAAAAAAGTCCTTGATTTCAAGTGTAATTGTTTAATAATGGTGACCAGGATTACCGATGCTAAAATAAAACCCAGTGCCTACGAGCTGACCTTGATCCAGTTAGCTTTCCCCTACTGTGACCGGGCACAGGACATATGCGATCTTCACCTCTGCCAACCCACCTGCAGGCCAACAATGCATCTGCCTTCACATTCACACCTGCAACGATTACAGTTGGCCTGGAGGTGTGTGATACGGAGAGGGCAAAGAGGAACAGAGAGATATTGAGAAGGGAAAAAACAATGATTTAAGGTCTCTCAAGTAAGCACTTTCTCTCTTTTTCTCACCTCTATCCTTATTTTCTCTCGTCTTATTCTCTGTCTTCCTTTTAAAGATGATGAATGGCACCGCGCTGAGAGGCTATTAATCAGGGTTCTCTTGTTGAAGAGGTTCTGATAGGGCTTAACATTGCCCCGATGTTGCAGTGGAAACGCTGGTACAGCTGTGGGCTCCTCTACGCAAAAAACTGCTTTTGCAACAGGACACAGTAAAGGTGGCACAGAGACTCTAAAAATAAGCACACTTTTCATTTGTCTGCACAACCACAGATATAACTGTAGAAAAGGGGTCAAACTATGGTGACTTATTATTGGGTCCAGAATAATTTTGCAGACTGTTCATATTTTCTGCTGATTCTGGGAGAGAATGTGCAACATGTATTTAAACACAGTAAAAATGAGCACTGTGCCTCCATTAATAGCTGAAAACAATCTCCCTGTTAGCCATAATATCATATTATTATTTCAATTAATATTCAAAAATAAACTAAATGTAATTTAATAAACATGTATTGAGTTGAAGATTTTATAAATTAGTTCTTACAGAAAGAGGTTTCCACAAGAAACTGTGTAGAGGAATTATATAATCCCTTTTTTTAGCTGATTTAAAGATGAAAATAATATAATATATTATTTGCAGGGTTCTTTATGCATAAAATGAAAATGTGCTGGTTCAATTTATCTAGAGAGGACAAACGTCTGCAAACTTTTTACGACTAGCTGTAACTTCACTAAGGAGTGCATAACAGCAACATTTACTCGAGATGAAAAAGCAGTGCATAAAAAACAGATCCTGGAGCAGAAGAAAGACGCCAGCTGAGATCACAGAAGTTGAATATTTCCTTTACTGGTCAGTTAATTTGAAGCTGATCAAAGTCGCCCAGTCCCAGAGACGCTGGTGGGTAAACAGGTCGAGTTATCAAAGCAGACCTCCTCTTTCAGAGGGACTCGAATATAAGACCCCCACCAGAGGGGCAAAGACGAGCCGACTGCTGGACTGAGTTCAAACCTGATGAAGCTCCTGAGATCAGAGATGAGCCAGAGACAGAAAACAGAACCACAGCACTAGAAAAAATTGGAGAATTTTTGTGGGAAGTCAAAAAAATATTTCAGGAAATTCCCAGCATCTTTCTGCTGGCATATGGCGTTTATGTGGCCTGTGTGAATAGAAGTATTGTTGCACGGAGCATTGAATGGATGGGCTGCGGATCGTTCTGTGAAAGAACAATGGAATAAATCAAGCAGGGACTTCCATACGATCTAGAAAGGGGCCGCACAGCAGGTAGATGTAGGATTTAACACGGAGAAATAACTCAACAGATAGTTGGTGGATTTCTTTCATTGGTCTTGATTGATTGACAGAATCTGATCTGTCTGGTTCTCTGTTTAATCAATTAGCCATGTGCAGTGCAAAAGATGAGTGTCTGGGTCTTTAGTTCTACATGCAGATGAATGTGAGGGGTTCAGCCAGAGGAGATGAATCTTGATTGAAGACAGAAGGAAGTTAAACACTTACTGTTTCTGATCAATCACAAAATTTCTGTAAAATTGTCAGAGAGGCTTCTGTGTGAACACAAACACTTCCCGTAAATGTTCTGGGATCGCTCCCGTAAAGACGACCTCAAACATTGCCGTAACATTTACAGAGAACATTCTGTGTAAAACAAGAGGCAGAAACAATGCCATAAGGGGTGTCGCAATAAGAAGCTATGGTTCAGGTCTTTGACAGGGATTTAAACACAGATCAACATTCATGTCAAGAAATACTGAGATCAATCACCAGCATGACAGAACAGCGCATCACACGCTCCTTATGATAATTAAACTAAAATGCAAATTTTTAAATACATCACGTGTCTTTACAGGATCTTTACGGCATCTGTGTAAATGCACGCAAAGATTCAGAAAATCAATGGCAGTGTAAATGAAACAAAAATCAAATGATCCCTGAAAATTTTTTCGTGTTTTTTCCATAATCTCTGTGTGAAAAGGTCTAACTAAAAATCAAACGACCCCAGACAAATCCTGGGCGCATTTTTCGTGTTTTTTCCGTAATCTCTGTGTGAAAAGGACTAACCAAAAATCAAACAATACCAGACAAATCCCAGACGCTTTTTCTGTGTATTTTCTGTAATCTGTGTATGAAAAGGGCTGACCAAAAATTTAACAATCCCGGACAAGATGCATTTTCCGTGTTTTTTCCGTTATCTCTGTGTGAAAAGGACTAACTAAAAATCAAACGACCCCAGACAAATCAGGGACACATTTTCTGTGTATTTTTCGTTATCTCTGTGTAGAAAAGCTAACAAAAATCAAACTATTCCGGACAAATCCCAGAAGCTTTTTCCATGTATTTTCCGTAATCTCCGTATGAAAAGGGCTAACAAAGAACTAAAAGATCCCGTACAAATCCCGGGTGCATTTTCCGTGTTTTTTCCATAGTCTCTGTGTGAAAAGGAATAACTAAAATCAAACAATACCAGACAAATCCTGGTTGCATTTTCTGTGTATTTTCTGTAATCTCTGTGTAAAAAAGCTAACAAAAATCAAACCAATCCCAGACACTTTTCTGTGTATTTTCCATAATCTCTGTACGAAAAAGTTTGACCAAAAATCAAACGATCCCGAAAAAACCCCAGATGCTTTTTCCGTGTTTTTTCCGTAATCTCTGTGTGAAAAGGGCTCTAGTGTCATATAAAAGAGTGTGAAAGATCCAAAACTACATGCACGCTTCTATTCATCACAGTTTGATATTCTATTAAAAGCACAGTTACATTGAGCTGGAAGTTCCCTGCACATCTGAAAGAGGGAGTGAAATACACTCAAAAGGTGTAATCACAGGCAGAAATGAGAGGGTTTAACTCGCACTCACGTTTTTCTTTTTTACTTTTAGCAGCTCAGCTACCTCAAAGTAAAGATTTGCTCCTTTGTCACTTCAAGAGGCGTTTTTCAAAGCTGCTTAACAGCAACAGAGAGCTGGAGAAAAACATAAAGTGTTGTGTTGTGCAAATATCAGTATCGAGTTGTGTGCCTATCAGCTTGGATTAATTTAAAGTCTGACTGCTTTGGGTCAATAAAGTCACTGTCTGCCCTTGATCGGGCTAGGGCACACATTACTCAGAGACATCCCTAAAGCCACTGTCTTCAGTCAGAGATCCTGATCGGACATTCTGATCCCGGAGCGACTCTGCTCCCACCAGCACTCTTAATGTCCTTCTCCCAGGAATAACCACTACTTCCCTTTAGTTCAGCAGTCTCCTCTGAAGAAAATTATGTCTCTCAATTCCTTCCTTTGTTTGTTCCCTACCTTCCTTAGAATATATTTACCATTTCCACTAAAAAGAGCTGATGCCAGAGTCAGTTATTGGCTGAGACCACGTTTCCAATTAATTCATAACCGAACCATGACGTAACTAAATAAATCCTGCCCAAAACAAACATACTGTACATGAAACATAACAGCCTTTGTTCACATTTAAAGTAAGTTACTG
The DNA here is from genome assembly GCF_027580225.2 of Misgurnus anguillicaudatus. NCBI lineage: Eukaryota > Metazoa > Chordata > Actinopteri > Cypriniformes > Cobitidae > Misgurnus > Misgurnus anguillicaudatus. The sequence continues at coordinate 40,616,146 of NC_073348.2, read as the reverse complement.
ACCATTTAACATATTTACATCTGAAAATATTTAGTAATGAATTTACACACTGGTTATTCATAAATAAAACGGATTTGTTTTTATTAGCATGAGAAAAACAATCCAGCTGGAGGCTTGGATGGAAATTCAGAACAGGGAGATTGGGCACCAACCTCTCCGGCACCCTGTCAGTGGAAAACCGACAGTATTTATTACTGGTGGATGAAACTGCAAAGACCATCTACTGTGATGGATCAACACGGCCATCAGCATCGAGTGTCGGAGAGCTAAGACAAAGCGAGTCATATCAGGGCCGGAGAGAAAGAGAAGAAAGTTAATCAGTAGAAAGTAATTGAGTTAAATCTCAATGGGATGAACTGAACTCGAGCCTTTAAGAGCAGTGCTGTTTTAATAGGACCTCTCTCGTGGTTTATTTTGTCTCCGGGGTCATTTGGTCCGGCTTTAACTGCGGAGATTCGTTCTGAAGAAAAACAGGACAGATTGACTCAGTGTGACTTGGCTCACAATGCCGCCCCATTGTGATTCGAAATGAAATTCACAATTACGCCTCTAATACATGTCAAAACATGTTAGGCTTGACTTTACCTCATGCCACATTGGAAATTCACTTCTTACAAAGGACTGCATTCACAACACAGTTACCATTCATGCTTGTTGATCCAGACGTCTTACTGTAGTCTACTGTAATGATGGCCTGATACTGTATATGCACACAGCACATTAAATGACAAAGCCAGTGGAGTTAAGCAGTGTCAGACTGTGTAAACGTTACTTCGCTTCTGCCTGCACAACAAGAGCAAACAGGTGAATGCTTGGTGTTAATTACAGCTGACAGATCAGTGGAGTGTGTTTCAGAGAAGAGTAAAGGGTCACACTGAGCTACAGAGACACACAAATGAATAAAGCTTATTCTGTGGTGTGGGGATAGACGTGGCAGACTGTAAATAACTTTAGTGAACCGTATCTGCTGGAAATCGAATAAAGCCACCCAGAGAAGCATTTTTCAAGCAAACAAGGCTCTTGGCTAATGAATGACTTAGACAGATAGCCTGTTAACAAACAATATGAGCTGTCTTGTATACATATCCAACTGAAATAAACCTCATGAACATCTAAAGCTTAGTGGTAGAGCATTGTGTAAGGTGCACAAAAGGTTGTGGGTTCAATGATACGAAGTATACTTTATAGAGTAAAAGCATTTGCCAAATGCATAAATCAGGGTTCCCACACCTTAGTTAACTTTAAATTCAAGGACCTTTCAAGGACTTTCCAGGTCCAATACCATCAAATTCAAGGACTAAATGTGAGGACACATTTCAAGTGAGAGCAAGGTTACATCGTGTTAACTTTAAAGATATATTGTTACAGTTCCCTTTCGAGGGAACTTGCGCTGCGTCACTGGGGTAAATGTGTCTGAATGTATCAAATTCAACCAATGGTGAGGCTTAATGACAAAGACAGGGTGACACGGGAGACAGAAAGTATATCACTATCTGAAATATTGCCAAAGACGGCGTTACAGGAACACAGGAAGTATGGCAAGGGAGACGCAGCGTCTCGTTCCCTTCTCAGGGAACAACAGTTACACGTAACCCCAGAATCCTACAATACACAGGGAATAATATGGATTTTTTTTCCAGAAAACTTATTGCATAAAATAGATTCAAGCACTTTCAATGACCTGTATCTATGTATATATATTTTCAAAAACTTCCCAGGGCCTGGAACTTTTCACCCAGATTCACAAACTTTCAAGGATTTCAAGGACCCGTGGGAACCCTGATAAATGTAGGGCTGCAACAACTAATCAATAAATTGATAAAAATCAACAATGAACTCATTGACAACTTCATACAGCGCAAACTGTGCATTTATAATTAAAGTCAGGCGCTGTTTCTTCATACAGGACGAGCTGCGTGCTTAAAGCATGTTTTCTTCATACAATGCAGATGGCACGTTTATCAGGCACTTACAAATACATAAGGATTACTACTTTGTGTTCGGACTTCGGACAGATGCCAGAGCAAGGAAACGGAATGACGGAAATGGAATGCAGCACACTAATCGATCTACCTTGATTATCTTGATATCAAAATGTGCAAAAATCGAAATTAAATTCCAAAAACGATTCATTGCACAGCCCTACAGCACATCCCTCAGTATATTTTATTTATTTTTATTATTTATGTTTATTATTATTTTGACATTTAAAGATGTTTTCCTATTTACCTTTTTGTATTTAAGGCTTAAAATATCCAAATCATAAAGATTATATTAGTGCGTGGCTTTTGCACTTTTGAAAATACACGTGGGTACCCTCGATTAGTGCCTTATTTAGCTTTATACCACGGGTCTGTTGAATGCTGCATTCTGATTGGCTGAGAAATGTTCTATGGGTGTTGATTATTTTTTTGTAAACCGCACACCTAATTTTTCAAATGTCTTAAAAATAGGCACCAGAGCAATGTTTGTGGTAACCGTGGTATAAGCGGAATGATTGACTCCGGTCCTTTGAATTATTTGAAAATAATGCACACCTGCGGTGTAACGGCCCTCCGCTTCGCGTCGTGCCGCATTACCACCTTGGTGTGCATTATTTTCTTATAATTCAATGGCCCGTCGTCAATTATTCCTTACATAATAAGTGAAAAATCTAATTGAGTAATATTTATGTTTATCCGATTAGTCGATTTTTCTTTGAATATGCCCAACACAAATGTTTTTGATTTTGTGTATTGCCTACAGCATGAAGGCATCTATGTAGTCGAGTCATTTAGTTGCTGTGTTTGCAGTGGGTTTCATTATACAGCAGGGGTTCTGTCTCAAGTTTATGAGAGAGCTCTCGAGTGCCACAGCATTTGTCTCCCAGTCGCTTCCAGGAAGCAGTTTAAAAATACACCACAAGTCTTTCCACAATTATTTTATGACTTTTTTCAGACAGATACAGCGGACAGACTCAGGAGGAACCAACTCTGCTGTTTTTTCTCTCTTTTGGTCGACTTTGTGGGGGTTTCAACCATTAACGCTGTTTGCTCGGTTTTAAAAATACCAGAATCAAGAGTCTCAGCGTCAGCACACTGGGGTCTAATAACTCTTTTCGAGTTGCCTCTTTGTGCTGTTGCGTCAAACGTTTTCAGCTTTTAAAGGGCACATGATGAGAAAAGTTCACAAGCACTCTCTTTCTCTCTATCTCCCTCTGTCTCTCTCTTTCTGCAGTCACCATCTCGCACGCCCCTCTGTGCACTTTCCAACCAGCAGCGATGGAAAGCGGCCTAAGAAAACAAACGATGGAAAAGCTTTTCAGCGGTTAATTACAACAGGGTGAGGGCCGTGAAAGGCTGCATTGTTTGTGTCAGGGCCAGTCAGCATCAAAGGCCTGATTCAAGCGCTCTGCGAATGGCGTTCTGCGCACCTCGTACCCCGGACCGCCCACAGCACCGCGCTAAAGGTCGGCCTTAAAGACGCCCTCGTGGATGTTTGCTGTTTTTCTTCAAAGTGATGAAACAATATTTGGAGTAGCAGAATAAACACGATGAGAGGTAATGGAGCGGAGGGGCGGGACGGACGCTTGCTGTTTACGACGGTCAAGGGCCTTTTGTTTGCCGTGTTGACACTGGACAGATCTTTAGGGAGGTTATCTTAACCCTGTCCTCCTCTGCTGTGTCTACCGTCGCACACATACACACACATTCTGGTTTCCATGTTTTATGGGGACATTCCATAGACGTAATGTATTTTATACTGTACAAACTGTATATTCTATTCCCCTTACCTACCCCATTCCCTAACCCCAACCATCACAGAAACACTTCTACTACTTCACATTTTCAAGAAACATAATTTTGTTTGATTTATAAGCTTGTTTCCTCATGGGGACATCACAATGTCCCCACAAGGTCACAAAAACACTGGTATTCCTATCTTGATAACGTGATAATTACCAGGTACACACACACACACACACACACACACACACACACACACACACACACACACACACAGGAGTCAAATTAGCAGGAAATGACATCAGAGGCGTTCTAGGCTGGAGCTGGCAAACAGGCCGTGATTTCAGTGACATTTGCGGTTGCATCTAGCATGCGAGCCGTCCCAAAGTGGACTGTGGGCAGCGCTGTATGTAATGGAAACCTGGCTAATGACACAAACAAAAAAACAAAGAGCAGGCAAAAGCTGAATGTCATTAAATGCCATCAAAGATGCACGTCTGTCTATGCTGGGAAAACGATTCTGTTTATGTTTATGTTTTCTTTTTTTGAAGGGCTACATTTATGTCTGGTAACCAAAAGTATGTGAAAACACAACAGACTCTTATTTTCTCTAAACTGCGGTACTCGTGCTATACCTCATACTGTGAGAAGCAGATACTGCATTGAGGGGAGGATTCGTACCTGAGGCCCAATTATGTTATCAGAAACAAAAGAAGCCACTGCAGAGAACTCAAAGTTCTTGGGCAAATGGCTCGCCTGTGATTATCTATTCCCATCTCCTATTAAAAGACCCGGTGAAAGAGTCGACTATCACAGCCTTCTCTTGTCTGTTTACCCATTTCCTACAAAAACCAATAAGTTGAAATCAGGCCCATTAAAGAGCGTAACATATTTTAAATGGTTTATATCACAGCTCTAAATAACATTGGCTATCGGTTGCAAGGTGATATTTAGGTAAGGGGTGTACTAGTTCACCAGAACTGTTTATTAGACAATAATCTGTATTTGCCACAGAAGATAACCCCCATGGCATCCAGGATGTTTATGTCTTTCTTTGTTCAGTCGAAAGAAATTCGTTTTTTTGAGGAAAACTTTCCAGGATTTTTTTCCAAATAGTTTCAATGCAGCTGTAAAGGACTCTAAACGATCCCAACTGAGACCATCCTCAATTTATCCCCCCAAAAATAAACCACAACTTCTCGTCTTGCACTAGCCGTGTGACGTGCCAGCGTGACCTTACGTATTAAGTAATCACGTCGAAAGGTCATGTTTTCTTTTCTTCAAAAAAAAAACATAATTTCTTCTCGACTAAGGAAAGAAAGACATGCATATCTTGAATGACCAGGTCCCAGCATTTTGCCACCAAAATTTGAGAGTGTGCCACTGAATTTTACATACATGTGCGACCAGTAAATTTGACATTTTTTTGTGATGTGACACTGAATTTGAAACAGCACATTGAACTTTCTGCATCTATCATCAAAGTATTTATTAGTAATACAGTGGAAATTTGTAGAAATGTGAATATTTGGTTAGCATGTTGATTTACGGTGTGTGCCCCTAAATTTTTTGCTTGTGCCCCTAAAATTTTCAGTTGGGGGCTACTGTGCTCCTAGTGAAAAAAGTTAGTTATCAGGATTTTTTTTTATAAAAAGGCGTAATCCTTTAAAGGGTGTGTGTGTACAATTTAGCGGCATCTAGTGGTGAGATTGTGAGTTGCAGCCAACAGCCCACCCCTCAATTTCAAAACATATATGGTAGCCCCACAGGACAAACATGTCATTGTCTGAAGGCCAATTCACACAGATTTAACTCCAACAAACCCCAACATTCATTTACTTCGATCCAACCACTGCCACATGGGTTTCACACTGACCCAACAAACTTGAAAAGACACAACTTCATGATGGAAACATGATGGCGACTTCCATGTAAGGGGACCCGCTGTGTATGTAGATAAAAACGTCTCATTCTAAGATAATAAAACAATACAGTTCTTCATGTAAGGTCTTTATACACCACTACTAATAAAGTTATGTAGATTAGATAGGATCTCTTGACAGAAATGCATATAAACGTTACACAATGCAACTTAAAGCATCACCAAAGATACCATTTTAAGATGTTTATTCATATATTTCACTAAGTGGAAAATATCAATATAGATTTCTAAATAATGTAAAAATGTCAGTGTACTCTATATCGGCATTGTCCTTTAATCAACATTAGTACTGTAGATAATCAAAAAGCCAACAAACATAAACGAGTCACAAAACTGTCTTAAGACGATAAACTCGACCGGCGAACACCCAAACACTCACATTAGCACATATGTCTTTCCTGCTTTCTGAAAACATACGAGTCTAAGTGAAGAGACAGTAGGTCATGACCGAACAGATGTCTGGGATAAGATATGACAGCACCCTACGAGAACAAAAAGCATTCCATGTTCAGCATCAAACGCACAGCACAGCATATTTTTCAGATGGCACAATCAAAGGACAAATGATTAAACTCGCTCTTGCCCCTACTGCGAGCAGGCCCGGGGTGTATGCGAGGATGTAATTACAGGACTGGAGACTGGGTTAGATCACGCCAGAGGAGTTTTTCCTCTCTGGCACTCACCTGCATCGCATTAGAGCAGATGAGAGTTCAACAACAGGGAAATGAAACTGTTTACCCAAGAGTCACTCATCAGTAAATCAATGTTACCGAGGGCTGCCCGTGACGGGGGAGGCGGGTGTCTGGATTTAGGGCAGGATATCCTGACTCTACAGCTGCAGGTTCCTGATGTAAAGGCTGTAGTGTACATGTACAGTTTACATACAGTGCCCTGTAGGTCTGGAAACCAGGCCAGTGAAACTCTAGATGTTCAGTTATTATTACAAGATACATTTTCCTATTATGTTCTCAAGTAGTATATTTTAAAATAAGTCACCATCCAATTCAATCAGATTTGCTCTTTTCATTTAAAGCAAGAATTATTTAAAACAAAAAAATGGCAATCAAGTATTCCTAATCGGGCTGCACATTTCTTGCAAAGATGTTAAAAGATGCACGATTTTTCTCCATGGGTAATTACATCACGATTCTCTCACATAATTCTCATTTTTTAACAAAAACTATTATTGCAATCACGTAAAAAATTTGCTACACAGGACTTTCAGTTATAATAAAGTGCTGGACTTTTCAAACAGCCTTCAATGTCTTCTTATCTTTATGTTAGAGCCCTTAGGGATGAGTAATTTGAAATCTGTAAGCTGTTAAACATAAACAATAGAATGTTGACAATAATTAGGCATGGGTCGGTTACCGGTTTCAAGGTATACCGAGGTTTTAAAGGGTCAAGGTTTCAAAACCCCTAAAATTTTATGTAATGCTGTTTTTCAGGTATAAGCTGTGTTTACAAAAAATGTCTTCAATAATTAAGTCATGTAATTGATTTGATGTTAACATTTAATATAATATTAATTTTTATATTTAAAGAATATTATTATTTAAGGAAGGCCCTGATTAACGTACTGCAACACTGTGAAACCGTGGTACTTTTGCTTATCATACCGCCAAAATCTCATACCGGCCCATGCCTAACAAAAATAAATAAAAATTATTAAAATAAATAGCACCTGTGCTTTCTGTACACTCCAACTGGCCAACCTTAAAACTTTAAAACCTTTAAAAAGTAAACAATCAACATTTTGAGTCTTCAGCGCAGGCATGTTAAAATGCTCCCCCCGTGCTAAAAACTCTTTCTTGTTGCAGTAATACAGAGGAATTTGTTGCATCATCACTCTCACCAGCGCCACCAGGATTTTCTGCAATGTTTTTCATTTTTTTTCTATTTTGTGTGAAAATTGCTACTCCAAATCTACCAAGTAAGCAGACTATGTGGGTTGTCGCTAGAAGGGATAAAGCTACTGCCAGAATCTTGTGAAATTCGCTGAATGAGCACTGTTTTCATCCTAATCCTATCCCTAAACCCAACATTTGATGGGATTTATGCAATAGCTGTACCCCGATCCAGCCAGTACCGCTGTTTTTCATCCTAATCCTACCCCCAAACCAAACCCTAAACCCAATATCTCATGATATTTGGCTGTAGCTGTATCTCTTCTAGCCATAACCGTGTGTTTAGGTCTGGTGCCTTTTTACACATCACGTGGGTGACCGCGAAACCACAAATGAGGAAGAAAGAGGAGAGAAATGATGGGGTCTGATTGGTGAACAAATAGGGATTGGTTTTACACTGTGTAAGTGTGACTAAATTTGACTGATCTTGGATTGTTTTTAAGTAAATACGTGAACACATAAATGAAATATTCTAAAAACTCTACTCTATAATCTAAAAACAAGAAATACCGTACATGCAAGTGAATCCCTGTCATTTAGAAAGAAGATCGCATTTTATGTATGAATCGAGATCGTGATTTTTTTATTTATTAATCTTGCAGCCCTAATTCCTAATCACAGAAGTCTGAGTTTTGTGTCCTCTTAACGTATTTTCTAATCAAAATCACCCGAGCTGTCGTACTAACTAACATTAGACATTATTAGCTATCTACTCATTAGGATGAGAGGGCTAACAAACACACGGCTAGCATGCAATTACCACAATTCTGCTTGGCATTATTCCTGTTTCCATGACAACAGCAACTTCACTAAAATCACCCTGATTTATAACCAGACTTAGACAGAATCTGCCACAGTTTTTACAATTTAGTGGAAAATCCTGCAGAATGGATTTAAATAGACGCTCTGCTCCATCACTGAGTAGATGTTATAATGGTCTGGCCAAAAACCTGCATATATTTAATTTCTTAAACAAAGCCAGTGTTATCACAAAACTGAAAAAAATATTTTTGAATTGGTGAAAAAGTGTAGAGGATACAGTAAAACTGGCGGAAACATCTCATATAATCAGCATTTAAGCAGGTATGACATCTTCAATTTTAACATTACATTTATATCAGGAGAGTTAGCAATCTATTTCTCAATACCAAGAGTTTATGCACAGCATACATTTAAATGATTATATTTTGGCAAAACCATAATAATGACATCCCAATAGAGATCAAACTTGTAGCGTTATTGAACGAAACTCAAAATGTGTTGCTGGTTGTTTACCATGAAGGTGTAGGCCACATGACAAAATGCTAAATATTAGCCAAAATATTCAACATCTGACTACATATGAGATGTGTTAAAACTTTATGAATAACAGATGCTTTGAAGTTTTCGACAGTCTGGGTTTTAAAGTGTACTGAACTGTAACCAGTTGTAATGTGTTTAATTAGGGATCCACGTGACCTTTCTTCTGAGACTTCTGATCTTTAACAATCGGAGGCGGCTCAGGAAGGGACTCTGAATAGGATTACTGCAGACTAACGTCACTCAGACACTAGACTGAAAACAAACACGGATTTGAAGGTGATGGCCGATGAGTGACTGGACAGGGGGCAGAAATCCAACAGCACGGAGGAGGTCCTGGACACTATACTACTGTACCTGACAGAGAGAACATGGATACCCACAGAATAAACACTAGGATTAATGTCTTTCTGAGCGGATCTACTCCCCTTTTCTCCTACTAAGGGATTATCTGTCAGTCCCTGGCTGAATCACCACACTTGACACCCGCCTCTCTTTCTCTCTCTCTCTCTTGTTATTGGCACAGCTCTCAGTCACAGCACCAACTCTTCCTTTAGGCCAGATCGGTTTATCATTAACCCGCCCAGTCGGTGAGTAATGCAAAGTAGTCAAGGACAATGACAAAATGACCTTCCGTCTGCGAGCGAGATGGCCGACCACCCCTACGTTTCCGCGATGCCTCTACACAGGCATATCTGATGACCCCCCATCCCTGACAAATCCGCCCCCGGGGAGCTTCCCAGACACAGATACCTCTGTCTATTGTAATTGATCATCGGCCGTCAGCTGGCAGGTAGAACCTCGGCGCACCGTGGGACTGGTGAAGAAAGAGACTTGGGAGATAATGATTTAAGTGACTTTGTGTAGGTCAGGGGTTCGAGACGGAGGTCGCAGGGGACTCTTGTTTGGTTTACTCTGTCAGTGCCAAATCACGACACCCCCTCCGTACCCTCACAATGACTGCTGTTGTTTTGATATCTCTCTCTTCGCACTTCGTATTGACAGAGAAATTCTGCTGCGGCAATGCTGTGTTTCAGCCCATCATTATAAATCAGCCTGTTAAGAGTTATAAAATTTTAAAGAGCTGCTCTCTGGATTCACTCTAGGGTCTCCATTAAAGAGACTGGAACAGATGACAGCCAGTGTGGAAACGAAGTGAGTCGCTCGTCGACTTCTGTATTAGCTAGCAACTCACATCTTCAAAGTTATCACAATTAAAATTTACCCTAAATCCATGAAATGGTAGTGATTTAACCTTTTATCTGTGCACTATATGCAACATGTAAAAGGCAAAACTTGCTCTGCTTTAAATGACATCACCGAGCCCTCAAACCAGCTCTCATAGAGACCACTTTCAATTTCCCAAACATTGACTTTACTTAGGCGGGCCACCCAGGTAACTTATCAATCGCTCAATTATATCTGGCATCAAATTTTTTGTTCTTCTATGATAATGACACTCTTTGATACTGACATTTTGCATGTGAGCACTCGTGTCTCTCCAGGTGTGAATTCGCATGCTCTCTGTTTCTCAATTAATTGGGTGCGAAGCGAGCTTGTGACACATTGTGACACTGAGCAAGACCTCATCCCCTGTGAGGTCTTCACAGGGGACCTGAGCCCCGTACGGTTCCGGGTCTATATTTTAACAATTATTGCTTCCTATATCAGTGCAAAAACAGTAACGTGTTTTTGTGGTGCTTTGACAAACAGTGCCAGCCTTGTTCATGACAAAGAGAGTTCGGGGTGGTTGGATTTATGAAATATAATGTGAAATTAATATAAATGTTCAAAAAATCGAAGTATTGTGTTGTGTCATACATTACTAGATGTTTGTCACACATATAGTAGACCATTTTTCGTCGATGGGTAATGATGCCTTTTTCAGCGGCTACCACCACAAGTACATTTCATATCTGTGGGAAACACTGCAATCTTCTCCAAAACACATCAACTAAATCCTGTCCAGTTGTCTTACCGAATATTCTTTTCACACAGAGACTTTTTTCTTCATAGACCAGTGAACAAAAATTCATCTTTTACAACCAATAATCTGACATCTTTTAGACTCAAGAATATAAAAAAGTTTGGTGATCAGAATGTCTAAGGTTTGAGTGTTTTTGGAGCTGTCCTTAAACTACCACTCATCTTGGCAAAGCACTGAGAAACTGCAAGTCCTGTAACCGGATCTTTGCCACAGAGCCGTTTCTCACAGAAAACTCTCTCATCTCCTGGCAGAATCCAAAGTGGACATCATCATGTAAAGTGAGACGCAGAAATCTAGTGATTATAGCACAGCCCCCGTCCCCCTCCCAACGCTATCTGTACACATTAACCTCCATTAAACGCATACCTCTGTCTACACGCCCAAATTCACTACAATGATCAGAGAAAATGGAAAATGTCACTGCATTAGAAATGCATGACAGACTCCAGCGCTCTCCATCATTTTAAAGGTGAACTGCGTACTTTTAATGCAATTTTACTTTTTACCATTACATCTACAACATGCAGATTAAACTACACTGTTGTCTAGCCTGGAGAGAGTAAACACTTGACTCTGTGGTGCTTTCAAAATTAGCCTGACACACAAACGCTTGCTTTATAGACTGAAGTGAAGAGATCTGGAGAGTCTTTTCTGAGCTGCAGAGAGAAATGAGAGCTGGAGATTATAAGCCTGGTGTGGTCTCTGCCATATTCTTGGCAATGAAATGAAGACAGATAGCCAGAATGAAGGACTAAAGAAAAGGGAGGGGTGGAGGAAAGAGGAAGAGAGAGAAAAACAGGCCACACTGTTGGGCGTGGAGCACAATAGGGATGAAATATGGTGGCGAGTCAAAAGATGCTGACTAGTGGAAGGCTTCCCGGAATAAAGATCCACCAAGCCGAGAACAGAACTCCTTCTGGAGATTTTTATCCCCGCTTCCGGATCGGCTCTTAATCTGGGCATCGGGAGCCTTCGGGGCCGCGGAGGCAGCGATTAACAACGGTTTCTAATGGTTCAGTCTCCGAGTGATGTAACACAATTACAGGGTCTGCAGAAGAAGAGCTAATGTGCGTGCAACTAGCTGTCTGATATGGATCAGGTATTGAGTCGGCTGTTTTTAATTCACTTTCCAGCACAAAAACGGGGGCATTAGTTAGATTAGATGGGCTGAGGAGGAGGGGTGGGTGAGGCCCTGCGGAGGGCAAGTGAATTTGTTTAGTGCCGCCTGTCAATTACCATCAAAAACCTTTTGTTGAACGGTTATTTATCCTCAGAGGTGAGGGCCAGAGAAAAAAGACAAGACACGACACGACAAGCCCTGAATACAATGAATAAAGAGACAGGGCACTGACGAGGGCCACTGGTGACAGTAGGCAAAGCCATCTGGGTTATGACCATCAAAATGATGTATGAGGCCACAGCCATACGCTCTTCTTTAATGCCGCCTGTTTGGAGCAAAAAAGTGAGATTCATCTTGGGCATCGGCAACCATCTATAGAAATACAGAGAATTACATACTCATATGAGATCAGTAAACAATCGAGTTCATGTTAGAAGTTAAACGACAATTAAAAGTGAAGCTCAATGGTAGAGAGCATTGCGTTAGCTGTGCAAAGGGCCATGGGTTCGATCCCAGGAAACACACATACTGATAAAACGTATACCTTGTAATGCACTGTAATGCACTTTGTAAAAATAAGCAAAAAAGCCCACCCATTAAAAAACCATTGGCATCATTACAGTCAGATCAAGAACAGTGTTGGAGATTTAAATATTTTCCTAAATTATATAAAGAATTGTCAGGGCTCAGGCGCAAGCGTGAAAGACGTTCGGGCCAGTAAAAAGTATTGTCACTTGCCCGATCGGGCTAGTGCTTCACCCTCAGTCACTAAAATATATTTCCATCAATGTATATTTTTTAACATCTTGGAAGCAGACATTTACTTGGGTTTGCTGTCAGTTTACGGGTAAAGCAGAAACGTTGGGAGCCTTTTTTTGTTGGAACATGTCTTTTGTATATGTATACAGTTATATTTGACTTTTGAATTATTATTTGTAAATATGTGACACTTTTTTTATTGGGGCCAGTAAAAATTTTGTCAGGGCAAGTGAAAACCTGAACCACTAGCCCAACCAGGCCAGTATAAAAAATTATTTACGTTTTAAATAAAGAGTTAAAGTTAAAGGAATATTCCACTTTCATAAAAAAGCTGTGTGACGTGCCAGTTTGAATTTTAATTTTACGTAATCACATGAAAAGGTCACCTGTCACATATGTGAAACGCACACTTGTGGACCATTTAAAACAATAAAGGAACACAAAGACATTAATTAGTATCATTCCACATACAACAACGTCTGAATGCTTCTCTTTCTCCAAGCTTAAACACTGGAGGTGTAATTTCGCATACGTCATGCGTGACCTTTCCATGTGATTATGTAACATGGAAGGTCACGCCAGCTAGGGCAAGAAGTGGTGGTTTAAAAGTACATATTTTTATTTTTTTGGTGAAAATGAGGATGGTTCGGCTAGATAAGACCCTTATGCCTCGATTGGGATCATTTAGAGTCATTTGAAGCTGCATTAAAACTGTAAACTGTTGAGGTCCACTAAAGTTTACTATATGGAAAAAATCCTGGAATGTTTTCCTCAAAAACTTAATTTCTTCTTGACTAAATAAAGAAAGACATCAAACTTATTGGATGAAATGGAGGCGAGTAAATTATCTGGATTTTTTAATGAAAGTAGAATAATCCTCTAATCAGTTTGCAGTGAATTAATTGCAAACATTTTGATAAAGTAAAAGAAATTTCAATATAATGCAGTGTATAGTAGAAGTATAAGCCATGATAGATCTTGGGAAAATTACTGAGCGCGGCCCACAAAAATCTCTTTTTATCAAACACATGCATGAAAATTCCTGCACCCAGCTGAGAAAATGAAGGCGAACAAATGATCAAAACATAAAGAGCAGCGGCGTGTGCTGAAACAATGCTGCATGAATCTGCATACGGCCTACATTTCACATGCTTCAGTGTTCTTGAAGAACCTTTACAACTCCGTTCAATGAAAAAAACGATTATTTCACGAGCATGTAAGAAAAACAAATCATGATTAAGTGTCAAATGGTAAAGTTCACGTGAGAAAAGCCATCAGAAACTCTAGTTAACAGATCATTATCAGCTTCATCTTTTCCATATCTGCAGAGAAACTGGAAGCTCGTTCTTTTCCACTCACAAACAGTTCCTCTAGCACGTTCAGCTGGCCAAATAGAAAAGAAAATGGGGCTACTGTTTTCCCCAAAACCCACACACACGTAATCGCAACAATATGGGAGAAAAATCCAGGCACAGGACGCCATGCCAGCTCAATGATATAAAGTTACTGTGGCTGAGGGAAAATGTTTTTTTATCATATGCAGATTACTCGACAGTTAAAGTTTTGTGACCACCACGGTAAAGAGAATGAGTATTTGTTAGCAGTTCCTTATTTAAGATCAAGGTTAAAAATGCCCATCTATCTGTCACAAATGTCAGTATGTCTATTCACATTTAGATGCGCTGCTGGTGACAAAAGAGAGAAACACAACTGAGAAGATTTTTCATGAATAATTAAGTCATAAAGGCATAAAATATCTGATATGCAAGACAAACGATTAACAAACATAAAATGAAGCAACTTGTTTCAAACATTAAATGTCTGTCCCATTGAGTGCCTTTAAATACTGTTCAAAAGAAAGATTTCTCTCATTTCTATTTTACGGGCTGTTTATACTCGTGAGACTCGAAGTAAAGACTGCAGAAATGTTATACTGCGTTCTGTCAGGTTCCACTAAAAACAAACAGGAGAGAGAAAACATAAATGCGAGGCTAAAGAGTAAATATTCACGTCCATATTTCATGTGCCGACGTCGCTAAAATTCAATCAGTGTGGAAACAACTGCCAGAATGAGCAATCGGGTGAAACCAGACGCGGCCCGTCCTCAGTATTTCTTACTTTCTAACTAAAAGCAGCACAAAAGAGATCAGATTACCACACGAAATCATTTGCACATGACAAGGAGCGACTGGAAAAAAGAAACACGTATATGTGCAGGGGCTCAGCGGTCTCGAGTATTGAGGTTTTTATTTCCATGCACAAACAGCCAAAACAAAAACCGGTCAAGAATAGCGGCGGTTTATGTATTTGAATTTGTCTTATTGGGTTCAGGGAGAAACTGGAGCGTTTCTGCAATCTAAACCCCCTCAGCTGTCCTCCTTTTCTTCCACTTTTCTCCTCTTTCTTTCTGGCCCGAATTGTTGCTTTTGTTGGCCCGGACAACACGACGGCACAATAAAACATTTCCCTCACAATAACAACAATAAAGCACAAAAATGTAACCTGTAAAGAGCAAAGATCTGCTGCTTTATTGAAAGAACAACCATGTGGAGATTTACTGACATGTTTTCTCACAAACTCGAGAAGTAAAAGTGCGCTGCAGGTGAGATTTATGCACAGCGCTACTGAAGGAAAGCATTCAAGGGGTTGTAACTCAAATCTCCCTTAAATGGCAAAAGTATTCTGCACTTCAAACTTATGAATGAGTTTGGCGCTCGCTGGTCTGGCGCCAATATAAAAAAACTGGCATGGTCCCCTCGGACAGGAATCGATACATTTCCTGTGTCACGAGTGTATTTTTCATATTGCGTGAGAGAGTTGGAGAATGGTTTGTGCTCGACATATCGGTGAACGCTCATTACAGCAAGAGATTATGACCCCAGACTGACAGAGAAGAGAAGCCAACTGCATTCTGTAGACAGATACGGCTAAAAATGAAATGCATTAATAACCGATTCAAAGCCGTAACAATGGAATACATTAACAGAAGATACCATTACAACTAAATTATCATTTATATCTATTTTTGTCGAAAATTCAATGAGAAAACATTTTAAGCTTAATTTAAGTAATCACATGGCAATTACTATATTTGGATGTTACAAACATAAATATACTACAAACCACTTTTTCATTTCATACAGAACTACAACGCCACAAACAAAAAGATGTGCATAACAAATAGGGCTGCACGATTAATCGCATGCGATTGTCACGCACATTTCGTAAATCGCCATCACCTGCTTTCAAATTAAGTGGCATTTACTACATAGAGCCATAGTTCACTGACAAGCTGGGAAATATCATATTCATAATCGCGGACGAATCGCCTGTGAATATGAATGCAATATCGCCTAGCTTTTACATAAACATTACATAAAGCAATAAAATACTGTTGTGCCGTTTAAAAAGTGTGTTTTCTTTGCCTATATCTGAAAACTTCATAAGAACAACTTTCTCCAACTTAACTTTATCTTTGGATAAATGTACAAAGTCAAAGCATGAACTCCACGAGAGATGCTGTGCGCTGCATTGCCAAGTCTTCTGCTTTTTTGCGGACTTCAGATTTGGGCTACTATTTCCGCAAGTTAAAGATTAAATGATTTTGTTTATTAGTTATTGGCATTTAGGCTGTGATGAATAGTCATTGGGATGTTTTGGGGCTCATTTTGAATGTCCATTGTGCTGGTTTTTATATGCAAATCTGGCAAACCTGGCTGTGCGCTTGCGCAAACGTATGGTTTGGATTATATTGAGTGTATATGTAAACAAACATTTTAATCAGATTGCAATGTTTAGGGGACATCTAAACGGTAGTGTCGTAACCTGCAACTAGATTAAATTCAGAGGGATTGACATCATTTTGTGCATGAAAACAGCCATTGTGAAATACACATTAACTGTGTTACTGAGACAAAGTTAACTAGTAACTATATGGATTGATCTAGTGTGATATAGACACTATAACACCACCGACACACCATTCAGCTCTCACTGACTCAAAGGTTTAGTATTTTCTAAATGGAAAAGTTGCAAAAGGTTTAGCCTAAAGATGCCAGAAGGCTTTTTCTGTCACTCAGCAGTGTTCACTTTCTATGCCATCCATCCCTTCACCACTTCCATTATGTTTCCTATCACTTCATGTGAGGATATATTATTTATTTATCTCTACTCTATGTTTGGAGGTCTTTAATGCCTTCTATTCCTTAATGCAGCATGTATGATCATTGTATTGTTGTGATAAGCTTTTCCCCACGGGTATGAACGCATCAGGTCATGCAGAAAGCCTTCATTAAGGAGACTTACTACTACACAATCGGGCTCCTGCAAAATTAGCCCCAGCGAGCTTGCCCCAGTTAAGCACTCGCGACTGTCAGGACCCTTGGGAACTGGGCCTGGAGATGTGACTGAACATGAAAGTGCTGAGTTTGGGTTTACCGAGCGATATCGCGCTCAGATAAACTAATGGTCCAAATGCTACAACCACAGCACAACTACTTATAGAAACAAGATTAAAAGAAGGACACGAGCAACATGAAAAACAACATAAATAGAAAACAACACAGATAAATCCTCCTGACAAGCAATTTCTCACATTTCTTAATAGTGAATGAGAATCCCAGCTCAAACGTTTCGCCCAATATGTGCCTCTAATTTAGCAGCTCATTTAACCGGCAGAAAAAATAACATTAAGCATTGACATTGTGACACACGCACTGAAGCCTCCAATAATGGCCTGTACAGTGTAAACTTCTCAATGGTAGTGTTGTAGAGGAGTAAAGATAAGAAATATGGGAGGGATTATCCAGAAGATTGATTCTGAAGTGAGGTATTCATGCATCTTTATCTGAGGGAGCTTTGGGTTGAATTATTTTCTCTGACTCTAAACATGTTTAGACCAAGTTGAGGAGGATCTGTAAAGAGACGAGCGCTTCATCACTGTCTAAAGGAGAACTGATAGGGTGCAGAAACCAGACACAGGGATCAAGCTAAAAACAGAAAATAATAAGCTGTCTGTCTGATGAGAAACCCTTTACTCAACTCCCTTCATATAAACAGCATGAAATCACAATTGACCTCTTTTTTTAAACACATGATCCCAGTTTACAAAGTTTTTTGCACCACTTCTCAAAATGATTTTTTGATGACCACCTACCCCTCTAAGCACCTGTCTTATAAAGACCACTTTACAATTACCAATGTTTAAAGTGTCCCAAATGTTAACATTTTAACTAAAATTCTCATTACAGTAGCAAAAAAAGCACACCAAAGTGCAGAGTTTTCATTTTAAAGCACCTGTCCATGCTAATAAAATCAACTGGAGGTTTGCGTGTTTAACTCAAGTAAAGTAACCTTAAATGAGAAGGCCGCCCTAAGGCAGAGTTTCTCTAATTATCCATCAGAGACCAGACCCTCGTACAGATCTCCAGTTTTATTGCCAAGTCAACAGTAGGACTTACATTGACCTCTTATCATCTCTGACTGCATGGGTCCCGTAATGGAAAGCAGAATCCGGTGAAAACCTCAAAGTAAATGTACGCTCTTATTTAAGCTTCATAAAAACAGGAAAGCACAAACATTTTATCTGCGCTATGCTTTCATCTGCCGTCTGCCGAGCTAAAGAATAACAGCCGTGAGGCTGATAAAGCAAAGATAGGAAATGGAAACGCGTGGGTCTCGTGTTCCCATGATTCTTAGCCTGAACAGTATTACACTGGCCTTTCATCACACAAGACTTCTACCTTGCCCACATCAGAATGCATAAGAAAAATTCATTCGCTGATGGTCAATTTGGCAGACGGTCAAGCGTTTTGCATTAGCTAAGAATACTAATCATTTGCCAAGGGTCATTTTAGCATCTTCGTGGCTATTTACAGATTTACACGGCCTGAAGGAATTATTTGTTTATCGACTGACATATACAATCACACAACGTACCATTGCGCCGAGCAGCTGGATTTGTTAGTCAGGAGGCATATGGCTGACTGTTTAAAGGTTTAGTAATATGATGTTTTAATGGACTGCTAGTAAATTCACTCATGTTCAGACTCTCAGAGAGTCTCCCGGCAGGCACCCTGTAAGATTAGGAAGCACTTTGTGTCTACAGGGAAAGCCATCACACGACAGTGAAGCTAAAAGCAAAGCTACGGACGGTGTTTCTGCTGGGACTTTGCTGCTTTTTATAGCAAGCATGCATATATGTGAAAAAAAACTGTGTTCTGCTATTAAGCCACAGTGACAAGGAAAAATGCACGTACAACTATTGAAGATGACAGTGCTGTTACTACAGGGTGCTGTTGTTCTGTCGCTAGCAGATAAACCATGCCAACATTTTGCTTCATTTAAGGAGGTTAGAGGAGATGTGTGTTTGTGTGTGTGTTAGGGTTGCAAAGGGGCGGAAAGTTTACAGTACATTTCTGGAAACTTTCAATGGGAACTTAATCTAGACTAATTTTGAAAATATTCCAAATTGGAAACTTAATGGAAATTTATGGGAATTCATGGGAATTATTTGGAAATTTCTATAAACTATATCATATACAAACATAAATAAACATCGTGTTTGGACATAAGCAGACATGCATGGAAGGAAATACAAATTTTGAAGAATCCTGATTCTCATCAAGTCTGGATTTATTTGATCAAAAATCCTTCAGAAATCATTTAAGTACACTGTAAAAAATACTTTGCTACCTTAAATTTTTTTGTTGAATAAACTCGGATTTACAAGTCATTTCAACTTACTATTATTTATCTTGACTAGAGATAAGTTGTTATAACTACAGGTGAGTTGTTATAACTTATAAAAGTAAGTTGACTTTTCTCAACTATATTTTATAAGTTGTGACAACTCAGCTCTGTTGACATGACTTGTAAATCTGAGTTGATTTAACAAAATATTTTAAGGCAGCAAAGTATTTTTACAGTGTACATTTGAGTTCCCTGTTACAGCCAACTCTACAATTTTTTTTTTAATTCCCAGTTTATTCCCACTAATTCCCGTATATTCCCAGTCATGCCCATGGAAAGTTTCCAGCCTTGAAATTCCCAGATTTTTGCAGCCCTAGTGTGTGTGTGTGCGAGCTTAAGGGCTTTAAACACACTAAAGCTCATAGAGAATATACATTTAACATCATTTTAGACAATGTGGGGTAGTTTCCTGACAGAGATTAGTTTAAAACAGGACTAGGCCTTAGTTTAATTAGGAATTTGACTAGTTTTAACAAAGATGCCTTACTAAAAACATTACTTGTGTGCATTTTGAGGCAAAACAAAGGGCACTGATGCATTTAAAAATATGTCAGTCTAATTTGTTTTCAATTTGGACACCTCTTATATTTATTTTAGTCTAGGACTAGCCTCATCTCTGTCCAGGGAAAAAGGCTATATTCCAGATTAGTGACTTTGGCATGCATGTTAAACCATATGGTTTATTCTGTCTATTGTACATTCATTTTACAAATTATCAACCATTACAGCTTAATAATAAAACATACAAAGATTTAGATTTAAAATCCCTAGCAGCTGCATAGCAACACCCTGACAACCACACACATCACTCCAGCATCATGACCACACCACTTACTGTACATGCTATTCTGTTCAAATTAAACTTTTGCAATTGTGCTATTAGCGCAGAAATTACACAGTTCACCTATAAACAAATGTGTTATACGTTAGAAACTGGGACTGTGCGTGAACAAGGTCGGTCTGTGAATGTTTACATTGATGGTGTCCAGTACAAAATGTTGAAGCTGTAAAGAAGACATCATGTCAATCTCATCTCCATAACTGCCCTGAGTGAAGCCCCTTGACTGGTAATAACTCTCATCTCTCTCTCCATTTCCTGGTCACAATTACCCTCTCTATGAGGAGCAGAGGCTGTAAATTACATTTCTCTGATCCTCGGCTATAATTGGACACCGAGGATTCTCAGAGCGGCAGGATTTCTGTAAGTGGAAAACAAAGAAGCTCTGAGCGCTTGGGTTTGGATTTCACGGCGCAAGTCAATGCGACTTACTGCATTAAAGGAAAGGTGTAACACCACTCCATGTTCAATAACACAGGCAGACGTCACCGACCTGCCCAGCAGAGTGTGGTCTGATCGTAAGTGCCCGTGTCATTATGGACAAGAGGATCTGTTGACAGACAGACAGGTCAGTCACTTCTGCACCGGAACGCTTGTGAAGTACCTGTACTTGTGCCGGGCTTCACTAATGGACTGCTAATAGAACCTGATGCTGCACTTTGATGCGCTCCCTGCAGTTTGGAAGGTGACAGCTTGTGATTAATTGTGCTCGCTACACTCTCCGTTCGTTTTTCTTTCGACAGAATAAAGGCAAAGAGACCGTCATTGCCGTGACTTTGCTCGCTCGCCTACCAGCGCAGCTGGATGCGGCGCGATTCGCCTCAGACAATGCCGCGCTCATACCGTAATACATCTTTCCACAGCCGGAACGCTACGTGGCGTCAAGAGAAGAGAGCTGCAACCTCAGCACGCCTTTCACAGCAATTATCACAAAAAATACCCTCAGCACGGGGGAAGGCCAACAAACAGCGTGCATGGCGAAGACTCGACTTTGTAATTTTTGATGACACAATGTTTGGCTCGACCTTTACCTTCACGTGACTGTGTGTATATGCATCAAGTCTTATTTTCTCTCCCAAAGTATAAAAAACCCACCCAACATTGTGTCATCCCAAGGGAATTACAGATACATTGTGGCACTTGGTCATAATATAGCAACCACTCTGTGCACAATGCTGCCTTTGTGTTTTCCAAACGCATTTGGAGAATGACCACGATGGCTGTAACCTTAGTAGTGCCCATGAGACCCAACCGTTAGGCAATGAGGGAAGTAGTTAGAGTAATGATGATCGCAATAACATTCTCACTTACCCAGAAATTTTATGCCTACCGTTCCTAGTATGAAAATGTTCATGAAGAAAACATAAACAAAGCTCTAAGGACACATAACATATCGAGTAAGAATGAGAGTTATGAGGACAGACGTGGAAAAAGTGAACTCACGCTATATGGCCGACTCAACGGGCTTTACTCTGCTATGGTTTTTTTTAGCTAACTGTGTGTACAGTAAGGGTCTTTGTTTGTCTATGAAGGTCTATGAAGACACAGCATACGCCAATTCTGCTCAGGTTTTACACAAGCTTTCAGTAGTCAAACAGAAAAATGTACAAGAACGGATTTTGTACATTCATGATCTCCTGCTTTCATTCACAAAGGATCTGCATATTTAAACAGACAGCCGGGCTATTTCAACCTCCAAATCCACACGTCCTCTCACACGTTTGCCTCTTATTCATACTCGGGCAATAAACGACACTTCTGGTGGAGATGTCAGTAATTTTACTGTACTTGAAGTGATTCAGACACTTCCATACTCTGCCCTTGTCTTTTTACTGCACTCACACTGGGACTAAAGGGAACTCACACACTTAATTAAAACAAGGATATTGACAGTGAAAAATAGGAATAGGGAATAGAAGAAACGGCTTAACAGGAGATAAAAAAAGTGTAAGGGAATTTATTTCTAATAAGGGTGTTACTGCAATAAGTGAACTGGGCAGTTCTTTAACAATGAAAAGATCCCCATGTGAACAGGAAGTGTGTAGCTCATTAGTATCCAAAAACCTTTAGCTCATTAATTAGTCAAAAACAATGTTCTCCCCAAATATCGACTTCTTAATGGACACAAAGCGACTCGGTTCGTGTTCCTATTACAGTCAATGTCATTGGCCTCAGAGGGCTTAAGGAATGGGGCTTATGTCATCCTGCAGTGCCCTTCAGACACCGGAGCCGTATAGTTTTTCCTCATCCTTTTCTGGCTTCTCATTAACTATGCAAAATTGTCAAGTGGGGCTTTGCCTGGCTGGATAAGGTTTCTAACAATATGATTCCTGAATGCAACATCATTGTGATTTTTTTTTTATTGCGATGTGTGACCAATGCACCAATGAAACCCCTACAAACACTTAACACCAAACAGTGAATAATAGTATTATTGTAACTAGAGATGCACCGATATATCGGCCAATAATCGGTATCTGCAATTTTCACACTATTGGTCCTACACAAGCTGTCAACGTATAGTATTTGGGATTTATTTGGCATTAACCAGCGCCCTATTCTGAGCAATAGTAAACCATTGGAAAATCCAACTCCAGTCACATTATTTCTGTTTTCTTTATAAAATCACATTTATTTCTTTATAAAGTCATTTTAAATTGTATCATGTATCATGTATGTTTTCTCATTTCTATGTAAAGAACTAGGTGCATGACCTCCGTGAATGAAATGTGCTATACAAATAAACTTGCCTTCCCTGTCAATCAAAAGATAACAGGAAAATGCATCGAATTTGCTCTGTGTATACAAAATGTAAAGAAACATCACTAGTTAAATGTTCAATATTAATGGTCATTATATGAATGAATAAATGTAATCCTCACAGTTTAGTTAATGCATGCTAATATAACCACCAAACTATCGGTGCATCTCTAATTGTAATGCTCTCTGTCTCCTAAGTGATCACCAAAAGCTGCACGATCCGTAAAATCCAGCCACCTGCACTAGAAATGCATGTAAACCACTGAGGGAGGTTTAAGCCAGTGTCAAACATTGCTAGAAAGAGATTTACATAACTGTCTTTTAATAGGGAGGATATGTTCATGCCATCCCCTGTGTGAAGAAGATGGCTGCCACTGTTTACTTATACACAATCATTCAGCTAAATTCTTTTAATGGAGTCTCTACACTCCATTTCACTAAACGACAAAACAGCGAGGACAAACGGCACGAGGTCTGTATGGTGTTATATGAAACGCACCCCAGAAGACACTAGAAGAGTAGAGAAAGCACAACATTGTACCCAGAAGAAATATATTTTAATTAGTTATTGTGCAATTAAAGCATGAAGCACTAAACAACAAAACGAAAACAAATTATTCAACGTAAATATTTTGTTTACTATTAGAAAGACAGAATATTGACAAATCGTAGCCATTCGAACTCTTCATGAATATCAAATCCCAGCTGTGTTATTTGCTTTTGTACAGAATTAGGCCATTCGTGATATATTGTGCTTTGAAGTTATGCAGTTGTTCTGTTTCTCTGACTTCTCTGATTTCCTCAACATATACCCACTGGAACATTTATTTGCCATTTTGTTATTGGGCACACAATGTAACCTAGAAAACTGTAATATAACTGACGTCATTATTTTCAAGCTAGACAGTAAATCTGTATAGTCTTTGTACCATACAACACACCATTTCATATGATGTGCTATCCATGATTTACAATTTAAAATAAATAATCAAAAACGAACATAATCCAACAATAGATTTACTATGCAGTCACATTAAAGACTAAAAAAATACACAACACAGCCATATTTGAACTACTGCTATAACACTGTAAAAAATAAAGTTTCCCAGTAACTTACTGTAGATTTTTATTTATCTAATTTATTGGCAAAAGTTTGTTAAACGAAAAATGAATATAAAACATTAACACAAGTCTTTAAGAATTTTAAATAAATAATTAAAAACAAAATTAAACAACAGATTTACTGCACAGACACATTGAAAACTTTTCTTTACAAAAATACACACCGTATTTGAACTACTGCTAGCATTTATAAGAAAAAACATTAACATGTATACAAGAAACTGTAAAGACGATAAGCATATGGTCTCTCTCTCTCTCTCTCTCTCTCTCTCTCTCTCTCTCTCTCTCATCGCGCTTCATTCACATATAACAAACGTATAACAAACAAATAAACAACAAAAAAGTTTTCTAAATGAAACAACATGTGTTCATTTGAAGTTTGACATTACTATTTATACAAGAGCGATCATTTTCCTTATAGCCAGCAATAATAATAATATTTCATTTATCTTAGAAGTCTTATTTAAGATGACTGTCACGTAAATTAATAATTTATCGGAACTAAGATTTTAAACCTGCTGTATGATTCGTAAAACAAATAAGAAGCAAAAGATATTACTTTTACCCAGAAATCAGATCATATTCCCCATACGAAAATTAAGCATGGTTTTACAGTTAAAGCCAAAAAACATGGTTAGTGCAGAAAACCACGGTTACCACAAAATAACAATTGTTTTGATAACTTAATAATAATCAATACCCCAAAAACATGGTTAACGTTACTACACTTTTACTACAAAAACGTGATTAATTTTCGTAAGGGACAAATCATCCCAGTACGCGTGATAATATCAAGCTAGTCTATATTTTAATTCTCCTTAAAAACACATTTTCAATGTCATTTACCGAAACTGGGATTTGTAATGTATAAATATGAACAAGGTTGCTGTCTGAGTGTCTGACAAACTTCTCGCAGTTATCAGATGAATGATGTACAACAAACTTTATTCTACGAGTTTCCACACAGTTCACAATATTCACCTGTCGTTTGTTTATAATAATAACGTTAAATAATAAAGGTTTGTGGATCTTACCTTGAGCAGCTCCGATGCTGATGAGCAATAAAAGAGTAAAAATCATCAGAGTGATCGTGTGTATGAATCCCGATGCGCCTCGCGCTCTCCTCGCGGTCTGATCACTTCTGCCCATCATCGGACAAAAAAATCTGATATTCGGCACAACGTCTGTAAATGGAGTTTATTGTAAACCTGACCAAATGAAAAACTGTGACTGTTTGTTCAATGAAAGGTTCGTTGGGTCCGGTGATTTGTTTACCTCAGATCACTCTTGCAACAGACAGCAGGCAAACCGCCTCCAAACAGAAATCTTTCAGATGAAATATCCTCGGTTTGTCCGTGTCCGCGCTACTTTTCTCTCAGTTCTTCCACAAACGCGTCAAAGCGACAGTAAACGAGTAAAATCAGCGTTCCTGTGGAGAGTTCATGTTCAGTATGAGCGCGCCTCAGTGAAGTTCCCTCAGCGCGCGCTCCCCGCCATCTGATGGAGAGGTGAAGCTCAGCGCGTGAGCATCGGCGCTTCAGCCAATCCGGATTCACTCCGCTCCGGTGTGCACGGCGCTAGCAAAACACGGCGCGGAAACGTGGAGCGACTGATCACATCAGGTATAAAAACTAAGTTTATCACCACTTATGATGTCTTATATCAGAAAAATGTTTAGAAGAGAGAAGAGAGTTTACATGTACCTGGAAATACAACAGAGCTGAATAAGAAAAATACTGTTAATTACTTTTATTTTTCTAAAAGTGTGCAAATAGTGTATGATTTGTATAAAACGTGTGCTTTTTAAAGGAATATTCAGCTTTCATTAAAACAATTTGATAATTTCCTTACCAGAGTTTTATCCAATATTTTTATGTCTTTCTTTGTTCAGTCGAGAAGAAATTCAGCTTTTTGAGGAAAATATTCCATGATTTTTCTCCATATAGTGGACTTTAGTGGACCTCAACAGTTTACAATTTCAATGCAGCTTCAAAGGACTCTAAACCAATGGTTCTCAAACTGGCTACTCAAACTGGCTACTAACTAGCAGTATATATATATTTTTATATTGAAATGTAATGTTTTATAATGTTTTATGTCATGCATTTTCTTTGGGGGGCCACAAAGGGCAGAAGTGGGGACCATACAAAAGGGGGGCTGCACGCTGAAAAAGTTTAAAAACCACTGCTCTAAACGATCCCAACTGAGCCATAAAGCTTTGTTTATATTCGCGCTTTGGTCCGCATCGTGAGCCTCCGATGATTGCGCACGCATCTCAACAAACGGATGAGGGGTTTATAGTTGACGCGCTCGCTGTTGCACTATTCTTTGAAACGACAGGGGGCGACTCGAGCAATCGGGTCCAAAACCAACACAAAGAAGAGAATAGAAGTAGTTGTTCACTTGAACGAACTTGGTACTTATAACATTAGAGCTTGATATATAAATATAAGAACATGAATAAAACAACAATCTCTTAAATATGTCTTTATTGCACATAATCATTTCATTAACGTTTTTACTACAAAAATCGTATGATTTGTATTTTATTCCTTATGCAGTGGTACATATATAAGTCAAAAATTCTGAATCATATGTAAAAGAGTGTCATATAAATAGTGTTGTTTTGCATGGATTGATCAAAGAGATTACCTGCACAGACAGAATCGCCTCGAGTTTGGTCATTTACAGATGCGAAGCTGCGCGAGTGGTTTTACGCAAAATGAGGTCTTGCGCACCCAACGTGCACGCCTGCCCACTCTGTGTTGACGTAATTTATGCCGCACGCACCAACGCGCTCATGCGAACAATATTTTCGTTTTTTTTTAAAAAGTTTGCGAAACCATCGTCATTTTCGGGATAAATTATCTGGATTTTTTTTTTACGAAAGTGAAATATTCCTTTAATTTATGGTCTTTATAAAGTTTATTATATATACTATAATGATCTTCATATTCGTAAAGGGAAGCCAGGAACACATTTTTTTAGTTAATGTTTTACTCTTGGTTCTGATCCATACCTTTAAGCAAACACAAGAAAAACAAACCTCCATTGAATCTAATCAACAAAAGCCTTTATTCTCCTTTAAGTAGGTTTGCTTTTCTTATCATGACCCTCCTGTTATTCATTTAGCCATGCTAATTGCCCAAAACATGCTCTCTAGTCAGAAGACTGGATCAATAATTATGACAGGAAGAGAGCCACAAACCATGATAACTGAAGTGAGATTGCACATTTTGCCGCCTGCATGCCGAGCCTGTCGTCTGGACTCCTGATAAGTGAAAAGTGTGTGTGTGTTGATCAATCTTCTCGATCTGTAGTTTTTTACATTATACGGATGAGTCTCTGTGCATTTACATCAATAATGGTTAAGAATCCATGCTGAAAAGCTAACATTGCAGGGTCAACCCCAGGTAGGGTCATCTTAAAATCTGGAGAGCTGCCGAAATTCCTGTTCTGCTCGATGAGCATTGTGCCCTGGAGCCAGACACTTAACCTCAGGTTAGACAGTTCCTGCGTTTAGTGTAGGTGAAACATCTGCTGAATGGTCAGTCAAATAAACATTGCTCATTTTGTTTAGAGTTACAATGTTTCAACATATTTTAGAATGCATGTTTATGATCCTTAGATCAACAGCTATCGCACTGTCATTAGGAACAACGTTCGTTCTTCCCCAAAGCTGCGCATTTGATTTATGCATCTTCACATTTCTTCTCTATAAATATTATGCAGTTCTCTAATGTTTACAGACAGAGGTAATGTTGTTTACTGCAGGAGCTCTGCAAATAAGATCATAGTGCCTTTAATCTTTGTGAGTGACAAGTCAGAAAACCCATTTACTTGGGTAGCGGTTAACATCATGGGTGGCCTTGCCTGTGTAATCTCATACATGGAATTCCAGTGCAGGATGCAGGATGTCTTCCGCGGCTTTCCGATAATTTTCCATGAATACTAAACTCTGTGGTCAAACTCTGTCTTTGTTGGACCTGCGCAGGGCTTTATTAGGCCACAATGGGCACTGCAGTATTTGTTATAATACAACAGAAACATATGCTATTAATGTTGTTCAAGCAACATACATCTCTCTCTTCTGCAGCATTATAACAATACAATAGTCCAGAGTAATATAAAGATGTCCGAGGTCTCCGTCTGTACACAGCAAACAGCCTCACATCCACTCAATTTTCTTTCACCCTGAAGGTTCGGATTTGTAATGTTTCTCTCTCTCTCTCTCTCTCTCAATTTTTTGCAGTAAAGTCATTTTATGTCCCTTACTGGACCCAGAAATAACACAACCTGTTAGAGAGCAGGACAGCGTTTCCAAGAGTCACGTGACTTCACTCAACACCACAGGTGACA
The DNA here is from genome assembly GCF_027580225.2 of Misgurnus anguillicaudatus. Taxonomy (NCBI): domain Eukaryota; kingdom Metazoa; phylum Chordata; class Actinopteri; order Cypriniformes; family Cobitidae; genus Misgurnus; species Misgurnus anguillicaudatus. The sequence goes on along the minus strand of NC_073348.2, from coordinate 40,587,578 downwards.
CATCATGACATCATTTCCTCTCTTTACTCTTCCCAATGAGAAGCATCAACATGCCTTAATCCATCTAGTTTTACAGAGTTATTTGGACTCTAAAGGCTTCATAACGGCTGGTTAAATCAAGCGTAACATTGAACTGAACTGCCTGCTGCCCTTAAGCTTTCTTCAGCTCATTCTTTATTGTGGACATATCATGATTGAGGGTGAGCCGTGTGCTAAACATACAGTGAATTTACAGCGCACAGAACATATTTTACAATAAATACAGGAAAGCACGTATTATAAACAAGAAATACAATGATTAACGCGATAATTAGAAATCTAGCTTCAAGCAGCAATACCATGGTCAAGCTAAACACGGACACAAAAGAAAATAAAGTTAAGTTTGGATGAGCAGTTTAAAGAACGTAGGAAACCTCATGATTTTTGATGAAAGAATACAAAACTATCCCTCCCTTCTCGAGAAGCACTGACAACTAAAACATTGACGATCATGTGAGTGGTGCTTGCCGTGGCAAAATGTTACAATAGTGTAAATTAGAATCAAAAGAGCCCAACCCCATGTCTCTACCATGTTCTGATGCAGAGATATAGCTCTTGCAAAATGGTTGCTAGGGTAATCTCATTAGTTGCTAGGGAGTGAATTGGCATCCACCAATGATTATACTCCAAGCCATGAAAGGAATTATCCATCATGGCTCATGATGTTAGATATAAGTTTGCAGTTGGTGTAGGTAAAAATAATCATTTCCAATCTCAAGACCACTAAGTGGCGCTACAACGAAATTGAACACGCAACCTCAGGTCATGACAATAATTACATCTAGCTAATTTCATGATTATAGATGGGTTCATCGGACGCACGTGCGCTGACGCGATACATGTCTGGATCTGAACTTTACTTCCGGTTTCGTTTTTTAACTAGTTGCTAAACTGATCTGTTGAACAAATGCCTTGTCGAAAATAACAAATGTTTTGGTTTCCTAGGTAATCTATGTGTTTTTTTTTTAGCTTGTAACTACGTTTAGAACTTTGTTGTTATTTATTCTTAGCGGAGTTTACCGGAAGTTATGTGCGGACCACGGCAGCCGCTTATTTATGTTGTTACTGCTGAAACTGTCTACACACTTTGGGTTAGCGAAGAAACCCCAGGTTGTATGACCATAGGGCTTGCTTGATGTCAAAGGTTTTGTTTCATTATAAGGCCAACTAGTGATGCAGGCATCTTTTTTTGTGTGGCCTCAGACTCTGCCCATACTTCAGTGAATCAAATCTGGTAAAAAGAAAAAAACATTTTATGTAACGTTTGCTTTTTTGCATTTTTGGCCGAAATTTTTACATGACGTCAATAAAGTTTTTTGTTCAGAAGCTATTGTATAGTTTTTTCTCGAGCGTCGTGAACGAGAAATAACAACTTAAGTCCATTTTGTTCAATCAGATTTTTGTTCCAGTTGCAAAGGGAATGATAGAGAGAACAAATACTTGAAAGAGAAATGAAAACTGGATGTGAGTCAGACTCATGAGTAACTAAATCAAGTGCTTAAATTTAACACTAACTGAAGGAAAAGTGAGACAACGTGACTCGAGCATCCACTTTCCTTTTTATTTTTTGTTAGAGAGGAACAATGATGTCGGCAAGAATCTGACATCTTACTGGCATTTCAATTTGAATTACCAGCAGAGGGAAATTGCTTTTCTGCTGCGCTTGTGATGGACCTGGGAGAACATCAGGTAAACCTATCCAAACTTTACCCTATAATTACTGTATATACTGTATACTCTCTATTCCTGTATTAATGTGCTGATATGAATGTGTGAGGTTTTTATATTATTATTTCTTTGCATTTCAGTTCACATTGAAAAACGTAATATTGTAAATCAGAAAATTATCTAAAGCCTTTAGTCCTACCTGACACATTTCCACTAAATACTGTGTAGATAACTGACCTCAGTGCATGATCTGAAGTGGTGAATCTTGATATTTACATCAAGCAGAAGGTTGAAGGTTACAGAAACATCAGGCTGGTTAAGTTGTAGCACGTGTGACAGTCCTGCATGAAGCCTCTAGAGGGCAGAATACAGACCATTAAACATTGACTTTTAATATAAAAGTGCATTTTATTCTTAAGAATCAATGAGTGTGTAACCGTGACTTAAGAGTTTTATACCACAATGGATTCTCTGTTCCATAAATGTGTCTTTTGTGAAACATTTCTTTCACGGTAATGTACGTTTTAAAGAACAAGGAGATTGATTTGACTTCAAACCTAATGGCTCTCGTTGGTATTTTACTGTCACTGCGGATATCTCAAGCGAATGGCCCCTTAACAAATTCTGTACTGAAAGTACATTGCGATGTCACGTGAGCGACCCTGCGCTTTAACTAATGGCTGCCCGTAGACCTAAGAGAGAGATAGAGCAGAATTAATTCAGATGCTTGAGACATTTAGGCATAAATAAGGCACTAAGAGCTCAACGCATGAAGCCCATTTAGTGGAAGTATGTTTTTTTATTGATACGGTGGTAAAACTGTTAAGAATCCATTATGCTTTTATTAATTGGGCCAAAATTAATCAGACAGAAGTGGCAGCAACGACCAACAACTAGATGAATGTTTTAAATTCTTTTAGATTTGACCCTAAACTCATTAAAGGATTACTCCACTTTCTTAATAAAACAACCCGATTAATTTACTCACGCCAAATGTCATCCAAAATGTTTATGTCTTTCTTTGTTTAGTCGAGAAGAAAACATTTCAGGATTTTCATATATGTGCGTCACACGGCTATAAAAATGTATTAAATTATTACTATTACTATTATTATTATTTAGGGTGGAAAAGGTTTACTCTTGGGTCTAGTTGGCCGTCATTTCACTGTCCCGGTTTTTGCTTGGTGGGAAAACACTACTAAATGCACCTGTAAAAACGCAGGAGAAAGTATCTGATGTCTATGTGTTCAGTAAACTCATCAGATATTCAGCAGAAGTTCCTCACAGATCCCAACATCTCTCAAAACTTCATCCTCTAATCCGTAAAAATGTGTTAAGTTGTAATGAGCAACATGACCTCACGAAAATTTGTGTTATAGTCACAAAAATGTTTATTAATTTATTTGTGTCCATGGCACGAAATGTAGCTTTTTTGTGCCTTGAGCACAAATGTCTATTTCGTGTCATTCAGCACGAATTTATAAAAATGGTTTTTCGTGTCCGTGGCACGACTTTCTTTTTCGTGTCATTTTATGTGTTGTTTTTTCCCCCTATTTTTAAATCATTGTCGCTTGCGGTTAGATTTGTGGTTTGGATGTACTTTTATGTATTGGTTTCTACATGTTTTTCTTCCGCTGTAGTTGGGGTTAGAGTTAGGATTTGGGTGTTTAGGATGTTTAAAAATGTCACAGAAAGTGATTCTAACCCCAAACCCAAGTGACAATGGTAAGAAAATAGGAAAAAACAATGAGAAAACAATACATAAAATGAAATGAAAAAGAAAGTCGTGCAACAGACACAAAAAAACTATTTATAGAAATTTGTGCGACTGACACGAAAAAGACAGCCATGTTCAAGGCACAAAAAAGCTGAATTTCGTGCCATGAACACAAATAAATGAATAAAAATTTTTGTGACTATAACTCAACTTGCCGTGAGATCAGTCTACCGCGTCTTTAGTTTTGTTCATTAAAGAGTCAAATCTGTTCAAAAGTTAAACCAGTTGAGATCTGCACGTCAAATAAACATCAACGTCACCTCTCATAATTCAATAAAGCTTTTCTCTAAAACTGTCACTCTTCTGCCAGTCTTTCCTCTCCACCTTTAACAAAGACATTAACAGTCTGAATGAATGAATGATGGACGTCCTTGAAAAAAACTCCATCAATCCTGGCAGCTGTAAAGTGTTGAGATGATGTCAGTGTTATGAAGTGAAACAGAAGTCAGGGAAACCTTCTCTGTGGTGAAATCACATTTAAATTGGAAATTTATTCCCTCCATAAAGCTCGAGCGAAGACCCCGCCTCTTCATCTGTGACGGGTAAACGGTGAGATAATGCTTCAGGAATATGCAGAGCAGCAGGGGTTAAATCCGGTCTAGGCACAACAGAGGATCCTAGGGCGTTTTTCATAGCTGCAGGCCCACTTTAGTGCTGCTACTGATATCAGTGTTAAAAGTGATTTGCGGCTCCATATGTGGCAAGGAATCAAAACTTAATTTAGGCAGATAAAGATGCCATTTCAGAGGCAGATAAAGTACCGCATCACGGCCGGCAGCTTTCGGCCCTTCGCGTAGATCTGCACCGACAGCCGCTCAGATTTACAGGCCGCTTTTTTCTGCCCCATAAACAGTCGGTCTCCTTGCCAGGCGACACAGAGAAATGTTAATGGATTCATTTGTCAAGAAGCCCTTCACTTATTTACAGTCCACCTCCATTACCAGTATTTCTCCTGTAAGACAAAAATCCACCGGCCAAAGTCAAAATATCGATTTACCTGCTCCTCACCACCGCCGCCGCTGTGACTCATGGCACAAAAAATGGACCAAGACGGTAAGCATTAGCGCAGAAAATATGCTAGCTGTCTCACCTCGCCATTACCGTAATCATGGTAAGTAATCTTAGTGTAATTTACATAATTGGAGCATTTAAAAGTTGCTAAATAACTCCACAGAGCCGTGTCTGCTGGCTAACAAGGGCAAAATGAGTCTCATCCGAGAGGAACGCACATTATAACTTCATTATATTACACATTCACTTATTACTGCTGCCCGATGTTCCCTCTTGTCTTAAGATAAATTTAATCAGAGATCACCATTAAAGCAAGTGGAAGAAAAATCTGCCAGTTAAACAAAATAAACGTTTCATTTAAAGAGGCGTTTGGAGAAATCTTGTAAAATAAAACAAGCACAGTTTCTTTTCTGTCTTAATCTACATTATTTCCTATTGCAGTTCAGACTTTTTTAAATATCCAATAGGAAGACGGAGAAGATGTTTGAAGACATTCTCATTACTGTTTCCTACAAAAATGATTCATTGAATTTGCTCAATTTTTTAAGGTAAGTGAATGGATGATCTAAATTTAAATATATGCATTTAGTTGAACTTAATTGTTTTTAGTTACCTAGCACAATTAAATTAAGTTGATCTGAGTAAAAATGAGTTAAATTCTACAATGCTACTATTATCTAACCATGTTTTACTCAGATTTCGCAACTTGGTTTTGCAAGTTAAATCGATCTACTCTTTTAAGTTTAACATAAGTTTAACTAGTAACATAAAAATATATGTAGATTTGACAAAAATGCTGCATTTTTACAGTGCACTTAATATAAAAAAAAAGATATTGTTATGCATTAAATGCAGAGATTTTAATTATGTTAATTTAATTAGGGTCAAAATCTTTTTTTTTTCAGTTAGTGATGTTAAGGGAGGTATCTTGCAAAAATGTATAGATTGGTTTAATAGTTGTCTTGGCTTTGTTGTGTAAATGCCACACAACAAAATACTAGCTAAATAATTTATCTGCACAACATACAAATATCCACTTGAACCATATGTATGTGTTGTATGTGTGTGTGTGTGTGTGTGTGTGTGTGTGTACCCTGTAAAATGTCACAAATCATGCTTGATTCTGCAGTAAGATCAAAGCACACCCATAAAAACAGGAGTAAAAAGGTCAATTCACACGAGCACATAGCAGCACACGTGTAGGATTCATTTACTAAAAAATACATCGCCTGAAAATCTCAAAGATAACAGAAATAAAAAAGATTGCAAACTGTGTTTCCTGTTGTCTATAAAATGTGCTGTGTTGAATGAGATTTGAATTGGTTTTCTTTATTCGTCCATTGAGCAAAAGCTTGTATTTGTAATAATGTCTACCCATTCAAAGTGTTCCTCTGCTTCTGCATATCATCATTTAAATGTTATGATTATTAAAATCAACCACAACTAAGACTGAAAACTAGAGCAGACCACCCACTTTATCACTGATGTCATTAATCACCGCTGTCCTTGCTGCTGTTTCCAGGTCAGCTGAGCGTCGATGTGCACCTGTGGTGAAGGTGTATTAAGGACGCATGTACAGTCAGACAGTGTAGACAACATTACATATCATTTAGTCAATATTTAATCAATGGGTATCATTTATTGCAATAGGGTCAGATACAGGGTGCTTTTAATTTTTTTTTTCTGGCCATTTTATTCACAATAAGGCTTATTTAGACTAAATGTGATTGTTGTGTAGAGTATTTTGGGAACACATGACAATCTCTATGACTTATTTACATTAAAAAAGCCCCACTTAATATAATGCGACTCATTTGCAATATAATATTTCAGTGTAATTATGATATTTTCTATATTTATATATTCGATATTTACCTTAAAGATGAAAACCTCCACAACAGGACTCATGAGGTGAAAATCATTCATGTCTGTAAGTCGAAGTGTAACAATTTATAAAAGTTAAATAGTTTTAACAAAAGAGCTCTGCATTACAGTTAATGCTATACAAAAATGCATGTGTTGATTATTTACACTTGCACTTTTTCTGTGCAATGTTCATAGTTGAAATATTAACATTTGGCTCTTGTGATGTTAAACAATTGTTTTTAAAATATTTAAAAGAAAATATGAGTTTAAGGTAAAATACTGGAGTGGATACAAGATGTGTGCATCTTTTTTGAAAATGCATGTTTTTTCATTTATGACCTATAACAAAAAGTAACAAAAACAACATAAGTTATAACATATAAAAATAATATATAATAGGTAAAGGTAAAATCTGATCTCACAAAAATCCATGTTATAGTCACGAAAAATTTGATCACTTTATATGTGACCATGTCACGGAATTCAGTTTTTTCACAGATGTCATTTCCGTGTCACTCCCACGGATTTCTTGTGTCGAAAGTTTCACGTGCACATGCGATAGTTTCACGTGAGCACGCAAAACTAAACGCAATAGTTTCACGTGGGCACGCGATAGTTTCATGTGTGCACGCGAAAGTTAAACGTGAGCACACGATAGTTTCACGTGCGCATGCGAAACTAAACTTTATTGAAATTTTGCTTCCTTGTCCCTTAAGGGGCTCCGTAGATTTCCATGAGATCATGTTGGGTAAAATATATAGAAACTGTAAAAGTTGGCCTACATCATATTTACAATTTTAAAATGTTAACGCTTAAAGAAGAGTAAGAGGTAGACAGACAGTTTAACACACAGTGTTCATCACTATACAGTAAGAGTGATATGTGCATTAATAAACAGCTGATAATGTACAATGTGTGAAGGCTTTGGATGTCTATGAATACGATATAGAGAATCAACACATCATTACCTCAAGCGACCATCTTTGTGCTCTGTTGATGAATAAATGTATGGTGTACTACAACATCATCACTCCTACAAACAGAAGGTCTGAGTCGTCACATGTGCATTATAATGATGGACAGTAGATTTGTCATGAGAGAATAAGCAATGGTGAAGAGTTGAAATGTTTCCCACACTCGACTGTAGTTGAACAACGACCTTCTGTGTCAATGAACTCGAGAGAGAGAGAGACTCAGTACTGATCATCAGAGTACAGCATGTGAAGGATGAGTCAATATCAAAGATTTGTTCTGACCTTTTTAAGAACATGAAAGCTTTTTGTTTATTTCTTCATAACTGACGCCCACCTGCATGCACAGAAATGCACGACCAACAACGCTGGCACAGGAACTTACTCCCCCTCATCGCTCTCCATATACCTCCTTAATACACACCATCCTGCAATAAACACACACACGTGTGCACACCTGCCTCCAAATATACTCACGTCTGAGTCACAGGAAGGGCAACATGCCATCATCTAAACACAATATAAAGCAAACTTAGAGCCTCTTTAAAATCTCTATTGAGATCCTATGGAGAGCAGATGACAACTATCTCACGTCTCATTTGTGTTTAATTTAATTTTCTCTACGGAGAAACATCTGATAACTGAGACCTTCATAAAGTCTCTGAAACGATCACTTCTGAGCAATGAAATTTTCCTCCGGGCTAATATTCCTGTAAGTTTCTTGTGAAGTTTTCTCATCTTTCTGTGAAGTCTTCATCCTTTAACCTAAAGCGTGGCAGGTTGAAGCTCTGAGTAATTGCACTTTTCTTTCACATAATTTCTCCCCTCCTTAAACTGAAATGGTTTGACCTAGCGAAGTAAACATGCATTAATCAAAGCCGGATGGGGAATTATCAAGGGCTGAGCCCACGGCGTTTGAAGGGGAGTATGTGAAACAGCAGGGCTACAAAGATGAATGGAGTCGGGGCGCTGGGCTTTTAGTGTCCTTGGGGAAGTGGACGGCACCAGCTGATGGGGTCACCGTGTCCACCTTGCAAAAGTGTGTCAAGGACAGTTTGCCGAAGAGATGCTGAATGTGTCATGTTGGCTTCAAAATGCAAGCGCAATGATCAAAGCCTACATTGACTGTATTAGATACAAACATGATGAGTAATGACCCAGAGGAGCGTATTATTGCTCAGAGCTTCAGCTTTTATAACGGCTCTCAGTTTCAGTTAAGTATTAGGTTTGTCTCAGAAAATAGACACAAATGAGTGCTGTGTACGGCTGTAACATTTATGCTTATAAAGATAGCACAGCTTGGATAATTTGGATCTCGTCTTTCTAATATAATCTGAGATCAGAGAAGACAAACATATATTTTGAGAAGACAAACATATATTTCATTTTATTGATATTTCTTTAAAACACTTGAATATCTAATACACATCTTTTTTTAGGATAAAGAGTTCAGCGTAACATGATTCAATGATTTTTAGAAAGAAAATACACCACAGCAGGTGAAGTGAATATGCACAATGTGTTTGTGTGGCCACAGATAAACCTGACATCATTACCATTACAAGTCACGGCGTAAAACACCTTCTGTTAGCCAGACGTCGGTTTACATTTAAACAGCATGGAAATCAGGAGGTCACACGTGTCTTAAGCTTAAGTGCACCTCTGAAAGCTATTGATGCTTTAAAAGGGTCTGATCAATATTGAGATTCGTTCAGTGGGTCATTAGACGGTGATATTACAGCTCTTAAAGAACACATTCCTGTTATTACAGCTGGGAACAGAAGCATATAAAAGTAAAAAACATGGCGAACAGAAGTGTCGTGGGTTGGTGGTTTTGTTGAAGGTTGGCAGATTGCTCAGCAGGAGAGTGAAGCCACGCTGATTGCAATCAAGCAAAGATCTGAATGAAAGGTGATTGGGTGTTTATTTCGGTCTCTACTGGAGTCGAAATGCACTTTTTGGAACCAGGATGTGTCCGAAATATTGTTTTTTTGAAATGGCATTCTCTGATTGGGAATAACAAATATAATAGTAATTTAGTGATTTTTGCAATCTTTATGAAACGTGTGCTTGATGTTTTATTTGAAGAGGAGGAAAGTGGCATTCAAGCACAACTCATAACAAAAGCAACATTTGCAGTTACTGATGAGGCAATCATGTGTTAATTGTTTGTTTGTTAATTGTAATCTTTTAATTAAGGACCATTTGTAGAAGTGAGGACATCACAGTTCTGTCTCATTACCCTATGGCACCACTTAAGAAAAAAATCATGCTCTGGTGAATTATAATTATGAGTCAAAATTATGAGATATATAGTCGAAATTAGGAGATATAAAGTCAAAATTATGAGATAGAAAGTCAAAATTATGAGATAGAAAGTCAAAATTATGACTGTAAAAGTCGAAATTATGAGATAGAAAGTAAAAATTGTGAGATATAAAGTTCGAAATGATGACTGTTAAAGTCAAAATTATAAGATATAAAAGTCAAAATTATGAGATATAAAGTCGAAATTATGAGATATAAAGTCAAAATTATGAGATATAAAGTCAAAATGATTAGATATAAGGTCAAAATTATGAGATATAAAATCGAAAAGATGACTGTAAAAGTCGAAATTATGACATATAAAGTCTAAATTATTAGATATAAAGTCAAAATTATGAGATATAAAGTCAAAATGATGACTGTAAAAGTCGAAATTGTGACATAAAGTCTAAATTATTAGATATAAAGTCAAAATTATGAGTTATATAGTCGAAATTATGAGATATTAATTTAAAATGATGAGATAGAAAGTCGAAATTATGATATATAAAGTCAAAAGTATGAGATATAAAGCCAAAATTATGAGATAGAAAATCAAAATTATCACTGTAAAAGTCGAAATTATGAGATATAAAGTCGAAATTGTGAGATATAAACTCGAAATGATGACTGTTAAAGTTAAAATTATAAGATATAAAGTCGAAATTATGAGATATAAAGTCGAAATGATGACTGTAAAAGTTGAAATTATGAGATATAAAGTCAAAATTATGAGATACAAAGTAAAAATTATTAAATATAAGGTAAAAATTATGATATATAAATTCGAAATGACGACTGTAAAAGTAAAAATTATGAGATAAAGTCAAAATTATGAGATATAAAGTAAAAATTATTAGATATAAGGTCAAAATTGTGAGATATAAAGTCAAAATGATGACTGTTAAAGTCAAAATTATGAGATATAAAGTCAAAATTATAAGATATAAAGTCAAAATTATAAGATATAAAGTCGAAATTATGATATAAAGTCAAAATTATGAGATATAAAGTCAAAATTATGAGATATAAAGTCAAAATTATGAGATATAAAGTCAAAATTATGAGATATAAAGTCAAAATTATGAAATAGAAAGTCAAAATTATGAGATATAAAGTCAAAATTATGAAATATAAAGTCAAAATTATGAAATATAAAGTCAAAATTATGAGATATAAAGTCGAAATTATGAGATATAAAGTCTAAATTATTAGACATAAGGTCAAAATTATGAGATATAAAGTCAAAATGATGACTGTAAAAGTCAAAATTATGACATAGAAATTCAAAATTATGAGATATAAAGTCAAAATTATGAGATATAAAGTCCAAATTATGAAATATAAAGTCAAAATTATGAGATATAAAGTCAAAATTATGAAATAGAAAGTCAAAATTATGAGATATAAAGTCAAAATTATGAGATATAAAGTAAAAATTATAAGATATAAAGTAAAAATTATAAGATATAAAGTCGAAATTATGATATAAAGTCAAAATTATGAGATTTAAAGTTAAAATTATGAGATATAAAGTCAAAATTATGAGATAGAAAGTCAAAATTATGAGATATAAAGTCAAAATTATGAAATAGAAAGTCAAAATTATGAGATATAAAGTCGAAATTATAATATAAAGTCGAAATTATGAGATAAAAAATCTAAAATATGAGATATAAAATCTAAAATATGAGATTTAAAGTTGAAATATGATTTTAAAAGTCAAATTGAACCCTAAAAATTTTAAGATTTTTTTTATTTGGCTTCCATACATTACATCAACAAAGTAAGAAATGAAATCAGAATGAAGCATGGACTGTCACAGAAGCTTTGAATCTAAAGGATTTTGCTTAAAATAAGAATGACATCTGTATGCATTATTTTCTTTAATGAATGCGTTGGAGTGATTAGTAGGCGAACACAGCCAACAAGTGCTCATTATTCATATGAACTTCATCAAGTGTTTAAAAACATCTCAGGACCTACCAGATGAAGTTAGACCATTGACCAGAGATCAGCTACTTTTCCACATCTTCTGTTTGGGAAAAATCAATAGCTATAGTAAAACATCATGTTAATAGGAGTACTGTAGACTTATTAGTTTGTGAAAGCATCAATAAATGATGAACACACACAATCTGGCGGCACGTCAAACATTACGAATGACAGTCAGGTGAATTCAGCAGAGCTTTCTTCAGATTCTGTTCATAATCTACAAAGACATCCAAGTTCTCCGTTTTCCTTTCATCTCAGTGCTTCTCTGTGGAACCTGAACCAACTCCTCCAGTTTGGTGTGCGTTTCAATATTGTCAAGCCCTGACATTACAAGCAGAGGGATATTTGTAGATCTGAGGTTCAAGTAACCAAAGAGGAAAGAAAACCCTGCTTATGATTAATGACCGAGACGTCAAGACCTTCTTCTAATGATGATTTATGAAGATTTCTAAAAAACACCATCAGTCTGTCATGAAGAGATCAGTCTTTAAATACAATGTTTGAAATACATAAAGACAAATTGTTCATTTCAATACAGCATATATATATATATGTGTGTGTGTATAATGTTAACCTTTATTTCTATTCCATCATCTGGTAACGGCAAATATAATAAACACAATGAGTAAAAAAATGACACGCTGACAGAGAGACAGGATTATTATATTACAATCAAAAATCTGGAAATATGTAAACATCCTTAAAACAACATTAAGAAAATTAGACATGATATTTAGACTTCATGTATCTGCAGTAAGTTTATTTTTCTTACCCCTTAGGTTAATAATTAGGCACGAATAAACATGTGCCAATGGAGCAGGTAAGACATTTAAATATCTTACAACTTCTCCATTAAATCTATCTTGTTGTTTATCTAATAGTAATAAATGTGAAAGGACATTCTGAGATGAAAGAGGAATTTCTTCAGGCGCTGGAGGTTCTTGTTGCAGGATCTGCAGGTAAAAACAAACACAGCAGCAGCACAAAGACGAAACTCGAGACCCGAACACTCTTAACAATCAATAAGTGCAGTTTCATCTCTGAGTCTCACACGTGATCATGAGCTTCTCCTGAACAAACCACAGGATTATATTCATGAAACTCTAGACCGCCGCCCATCAGGTCTGATCTGATAAAACAGGGACGTTTCCCAGCGAGCGTCTGACATGACTCAAAGTGACCTGAGGGCAGAGGGCATTCGCTTCGCATGCATTTCAACGCAAGACCTTCATCAGAATATCTGCTTTAGATACAGGACCGTGCAGGAGACGGACTAACAGCGTGTGCCCAGCTAACAATTTTACGTTCGAAAAACGTAACGTTTCACTTAAGTTTTCAAAAGTTTATTTTTTTAACATTCTTGTCCAGTTGTATTAAGGTTATTATTTGGTTATAAGATAGTTATTACATTTTTAAGAACTGTTCGTTCGGTTCTTATATTAATGTTCTAAGAATGTTTTTAAAAACGTTTCTAATAGGGCTGTAACGATTAATCGTGCAAATGCCTGTTTTCTCAATGAATGAATTTTAATGAATTACGTTGAAATCCCGGCACATCCGAATGCCAGGGGGCGCTCTCATGCAGAAACTCCCTTTGTGCCACAGAAGAAGTAGCATTACAAACGCTATTTCAGGAAATGTCTACAGGAATATTTATATCGCTTTTCTTTAAATTGTTTCAGTTTTTTTCTTTATATTAAATAATATTTAGAATGATTTTGTTTACCGAGTGTTGCTTTTTTAAATGCACTTTATAAACGACTCTGACTCTGATTTTAGATTGACAAGGACTTCCTACTGACCAAATACCGTAGTACACACACAAGCCGTGTATGAAACAAAGAATCGCAGCCTTGCGATTCAGAATCAATTTCAGACAGGCATTTTTAATGGGACACACGATTTAATTGTTACATCCCTAGTTTTTAAAATGTTTCATTTGCCATTATATTAATGTTCTAAGAATGTTTTATTAACGTTCCAATTAGATTATAAAAACAATAGGTTTAAAATTTTTCCTGAACGTTAAAAATTTTGTTGTATTAACGTTATTATTTGGTTATAAGAAAATAAATTTTTTAGAACGGTTCAGTTGGTTCTAATATTAATGTTCCCTTTCAGCCGGTCACTACGACGTCATGTCGTGACCGAAAAATTGGGATGTGACGTCTCCGTTCCCTTCCTTCAGGGAACGAGTGTTACATACGTAAACGAGACTTTTTTTTAATGTTAAATTACCTACGCAATGATAATGTTTTCACATTCCACCAACTATAAAATTATAACCTTTGCAATGCTATTGTTTTAAGAATTTTACATCATTTACGCAATGGTAACGTTTTTAAAGTTACTGTTTTTAGAAGGTTCTTCTAATGATGCAATTATAACGTTTCTAATGCTAACGTTTTAAGGACGTTTATTATTCCAGATAACGTTAGGAAAACCTTCTACTAATGTTATTGCAAGAATAGTTTTTGATAACTTTAAAACAACCTTTAGAGAACGTAAGCCAAAGTTATGGGAACGCTCCCTGTTAGCTAGATGCTGGCTGCGTATTTTTTACTGTGTACAGCTTTGTTTGACTGTAAGATTAGGAAGAAGATAAGAATGTGTTGTGTGTTTAAGGGAGACAAAGACACAACTGTGATGTCATGATGGTGTCCAGTTCACTCCAAATAAACAGAAAAAAAAACAATTCTGCATTACTTCCATGACAAATAAAGGTTTTGAGACAGTCAGCTGTCATGAATGACCTCTATCTTATTCATCAAATTGAGCTACAAGACAACAAAATGGAAAGGATACAACAACAATGAAAATCAAACTTATTCTTTGTTTTAACTTTCTGAAGAAAATCTTATATCCTCCAGTCATCAGTCAACAGGACAACAGCAGGAAATGAATCTATAATAATATGACTCACACGTTACAAACATGTGTGATTCATGTGACTAAACATCAATAGAAACAGAAAAAATATAAACTTCTCTCGGTCAAATCAGTCGAGACGCAGTGATGAAGATGAATACACAATAACTCAAACTGTAGACTCACTACTGTAGATGTGTTTTTTACAGAAATCAAAGACAAACATCAGTCATTGATGTCTGATTATAACCCAATGAACAGAGCAGACAGAAATGAAAGCTTTGCTAAAGGATAAACAAAAGCTTCAGCATGTGTTCTTGTTTAATCCAGAGCCTCCTGCTGAGCGTGAGGATGGGGGGGTTCACTGCACCCCTGCCATGGGCTATGAGATATCAGAGACCCCTGTGCTGTTTTAGCTCGGGGTAACGGCAGTGCTGCTGGGGGTTTTCGGTACTTACGACAACTTTTTTACCTCAGAATGTTAAAGAGAAATTGCAACTGTTCCTTACAAATGCACTACATACAATAAAGAGCATATTAAATGATTACTCTCTTAAATAAAATCCAGATAATTTCCTCATCCCCATGTCATCCAAAATGTTGATGTCTTTCTTTGTTCAGTCGAGAAGAAATTCAGTTTTTTGAGGAAAACATTCCAGGATTTTTCTCCATATAGTGGACTTTATTGGACCTCAACAGTTTACAGTTTCAATGCAGTTTCAAAGGACTCTAAACGATCCCAACCGAGACATATGAGTCTTATCTAGCCAAACAATCATCATTTTTGACAAAAAAGTGTCCGCATTAAAGAAAGAAAGACAGAAACATTTTGCATGACATGAGTAAATGATCAGGATTTTTTACTAAGAAAGTGTTTTTATGTGTTTTGTATGAATCTACGGCAGGGATGGGCAACTTCGGTCCTGGAGGACACCGGCCCTCCAGGACCAAAGTTGCCCATCCCTGATCTACGGTATAATTGACAGATGGACAGTCATAAACAACATTAACTTGTCATTTAAACTTGAAAATAAATTCATTCCAAGTTATTACATTTGATTAAGCAAAAAAATTCCTCTCTTTTTTGGAAGAACGTGCACTATAAAAACTAGAAATATGATTAAATACATAATAGATTTGAAATAACATGTTGACTACAGTGATTTTTTTAAACATTACATTATTGACCTCAGGAAGAAACCCACACACAAACAGAACCAAAAGAAAATCGACTCAACTTTGAAGTTTTTAAAAGACTCACATGTAACACTGAAGACTTCTGGGATTGAAAAGATGAGTAGGCAGGGTCAAAGAATCATCCGCCTCTTTCTCTCAAACTTAATTGCTACAAAAAAAGAGTTTATAATGTTAAAAACACACACGCACGCACAAAGAATGTATTACTGTATGCACATCAGTGTTTTTATTGATGTGTAAAGTGTGCAGGCCACGCTGAATATTTGTGTCTCTGTTTTGACACCTCAGAGGAAGTTTATACACCTGCATATAGGAGTTTGTGTGTTAGAGTGATGCTTGCACATCCTTTAACTCAACATCACCATGTTAACGTGTTGTGGGTGGTTACCAGGGCATTGGCAAGTGGTTGCTATGGTGTTATGGGTGGTTGCCAGATCATTGACAAGTGGTTACTGTGGTGTTGTGGTTAGTTACCAGATCATTGACAAGTGGTTGCTATGGTGTTGTGCATGGTTGCCAGATCATTGACAAGTGGTTGCTGTGGTTAGTTACCAGATCATTGACAAGTGGTTGCTATGGTGTTGTGCATGGTTGCCAGATGATTGACAAGTGGTTGCTATGATGTTATGGGTGGTTGCCAGATCATTGACAAGTGGTTGCTATGATGTTATGGGTGGTTGCCAGATCATTGGCAAGTCTTGCTATAGTGTTGTGCATGGTTGCCAGATGATTGACAAGTGGTTGCTATGGTGTTGTGTGTGGTTACCAGATCATTGACAAGTGGTTGCTATGGTGTTGTGCATGGTTGCTAGATAATTGGCACGTGGTTGCTATGGTGTTATGGATGGTTGCCAGATTATTGACAAGTGGTTGCTGTGATGTTGTGGTTAGTTACCAGATCATTGACAAGTGGTTGCTATTGTGTTGTGCATGGTTGCCAGATCATTGACAAGTGGTTGCTATGGTGTTGTGCGTCGTTACCAGATCATTGACAAGTGGTTGCTATGGTGTTGTGCATGGTTGCCATATGATTGACAAGTGGTTGCTATGGTGTTGTGCGTGGTTACCAGATCATTGACAAGTGATTGCTATGGTGTTATGGGTGGTTGCCAGATCATTGACAAGTGGTTTCTATGGTGTTATGGGTGGTTGCCAGATCATTGAAAAGTGGTTGCTGTGGTGTTGTGGTTAGTTACCAGATCATTGACAAGTGGTTGCTGTGGTTAGTTACCAGATCATTGACAAGTGGTTGCTATGATGTTATGGGTGGTTGCCAGATCATTGACAAGTCGTTGCTGTGGTGTTGTGCATGGTTACCAAATCATTGACAAGTGGTTGCTATGATGTTATGGGTGGTTGCCAGATCATTGGCAAGTGGTTACTATGGTTTTGTGGTTGGTTACAAAATCACTGACATATGGTTTTGTGGTTAGTTACCAGACCATTGACAAGTGGTTGCTGTGGTGTTGTGCATGGTTACCAAATCATTGACAAGTGGTTGCTATGATGTTATCGGTGGTTACCAAATCATTGACAAGTGGTTGCTATGATGTTGTGGGTGGTTGCCAGATCATTGGCAAGTGGTTACTATGGTTTTGTGGTTAGTTACCAAACCATTGACAATTGGTTGCTATGGTGTTGTGGGTGGTTACCAGCTCATTGACAGGTCTGCATACTGACCCAAATCAAAAGATCCCACTTCTCTTATATGCTAAATGTTCAAGGGTTCCTACTATCACAAATATGAAGCATAAGCAATGATACAGTCATGCTTGACTTACTGTAGCAAACCTCATTAATTATGTTTGGTGGAATATAAACTGAAGAAAGAAAATGTCTTTAAAATTCACATTTAAAGTTCACAACCAGACCACAGTGTGTGCAGTTAGAACTTTCTCTCTCTCTCTCTCTCTCTCTCTGTTAGTTTAATGATTTTCTATAAATGCAGACAGAGGTTCTTTAAGCCTAAGAAAGGAAAATCAGCTCAACACAGGTGGGGGGGTGATTATAATGTGAAAAAACTGTTTATTTCACCCATACGTCAATAAATGCAATCGTTTGCAGCACAGGGACTTTTATCCAAAACTCAGATAGAACGAGCTGAAGGGAAGTGTGATGGTGGACTCAAACCCCTGCTGTTCTGTTCTGATAATTATTACTGTCACAGAAACTGTACAAAAGATGTTTTTCTGACCTACTTTCCATCAAAATGAGAAATTCACAATGTAAACTCTTTCGCACACACACACAGAGAGAGAGAGAAGATGTGAGTTCGACATGAAGTGTTTCACAATAGATTTGGAAGAAACTATTATTAGCACAGTTCAATTAAGAAAGTAAGACTCCACATTTAATGTTAAGTGATTCAAGCGTGTAATGTTGGGAAGACACATTCGAGGAACCGGAGAAGACTCCACGTGTTCCCACACCTCTCACAGTGACCGGCAGTAGTCATCATGTAGCTACAATACAAATATTGTTTTTCTCGGTTTCATGGGCATTGTTAGTGCACTTAAGAGTCGTCATTTGATCTCCATCACAGCAGAAGGGTTTCAGTGGGGTCGGGTGGAGGGGCGGTTTACGGCTCTTCCAGGATTACAGGGTGAGCTTTAAGAGCCCGATGCCTCGGGGAGAGTTAGATACAGTTCCTTTACCCAGAGGTGTTCAATTCAAGACCGCATTTATTACAGTGAAAACACTTTTCTTTTGACATCTGCTCACTTAACATTAATTATAGCCCCTCCCTATACAGTCATCATCAGATTTCCACTACAAGAGAATAGAAAAGGACAATGGAGATGCTTTTAGTTGAGAAGTGTGCTGTGGTAAAAAACAATAGTTTAGAAAATCACCCTGTGGACAAATTGAGGGACAAACACGTGATGCTTTGATGATGATGTCAACTACAGGCTGAAGCATTGGTTTTAATGATACTACAGCTCAACAGCTACAGCATTGCATTAGCATCGCAAAGGTTATGGGTTTGTAATACAAATAAACTGATAAAATGTATACACCACCATGCACTCACCTTTTCATTCAATGTCAAGCTTCATTCCTCAAGCAGCACCTGAAACAGAACAGACAAAGATTATTGAGCCGTTGGATAAGTTTGCTGTAACTACTCCAGATGAGTTTACGACCCTTTCAGTGTTGTGTAACATTAACAGAGTTTGTGTGATCAGCGCTGAGTAAACGCTGCTGTGCTTTGGGCTAAGATTGCACAAGATTTAGTTTTAAAAGAGGAGGTACTAAGTAAAGGAGGCTTTACTAACCCTCAGGTGAGATCTATGGAGGTTTACGGCCCAACTCGTCCAATGGCAGCGGCTGGTGAATTAAAGGGCACATATGTCATTGGTGTTTGTCCTAATCTACCCAACACCATAAATCATCTGACAGAAGAAGAGTAGCAACAGTTCAACAGCAGAACACTGTTATTATGTTTTGTGTAAGATGGGAATTCATTGATGATTCATTAGCTCGTGAACCAAACCAGCCTCAACCTGCACGTCCACCTCATTCTGTCAACAGAGCCGTCGGGACTCGTCGCGTAAGTAATTTTGCGGTAATCCTAGAAGTCTGAACGATGCATTTTTTCTCTGGTGGTTAAAGGTGTAATGGTCCCATCAGTCTGAAAGCACTCAATTTTCATTCCATCTCAGAACACCTGGAGTGTGTCTTTGTGAAGGGCATCGCTCCAACGAACAATGGGGAGCACGTCAACAATCTTTTACACAGATGCTGTATTTCTATCTCCTTCAGACCGTGAAAGAGAGAGACGCTGAGATTTTCGCTGGATGTTTGAGGTAAAGAATGATATCACATCTTAAGCACTTCAAATGATTTACATCTTGCACCTCTCAAAACGCTAAATTATCTGATTACAGTTCATAGAAACACGCCAAGGATTCATGACAGATGTTATGTTAAAGGAAGCGCTATTATCTTTTCTAAGCAAACATGAAACTCAACACAGTTTACTTCTGTAATGTGAGATCTTTCTGAGCAAAACTACATTATTTCATTGATCAGAATTGGATCATATTAAAAGTGGGTGTGTCTTACTAGAATGATGTCATCAGCAGGTTTGATCTCTTTTATTTTTACATATGAAAACACTAATTTTGGAAAGCTGTCATTATTTGCTATTATTGTCACCATCTATACTACATCAGACTTAACCAAAGGGTGGAGAGAGGTATGGAATCGGCAAAGGTCCTCAAGCCAGGATTTGAACTCGGGTCGCCGAAAGTGCGTCTGCACCATGTCGGAGCACTGCCCACTACACCATCGGCTCCGACCACTTTAACATGCATGGCATACAACAGCAGCTAAAAAACAACATCTACTGTAAACTACTACTACTACTACTCACTACTTAGTTAAGCTTAACTAACCATCTGTGAAGTTGCAGTCTAGATGTACACCCACAACATTAAATTACACATTAAATTAAATACAATGTTGTTACAATGATAAAAACAAAGTTGTGACTGCAGTGTTAGCGCTATATGCTAGCTAATGCTATATGCTAGTTAATGCTATATGCTAGTTGATGCTATATGTAAGTGTTTAGGCTGCAGTTCTACTATTGATGTTACAGTTACGTTTTGCAGGTCCATACTGAAAAAAAAACACAAACTTACCACTCAGAAATGTCCATTAACAAACAATTGATTATTGCTTAAAATCTGATACAGACTCAAACATAAGATCTGTTTACACACACACACAGAGCTACTGAAGGAGAAACAGCCAATCAGAGCAGAGATCAACATTATTATTCATGACCCTTCAAATAAGGTAATAATAGATCATTTATTTATTTATTTATTTCAAACCTGCATTCAAAATTTTCTCACAAAACAACATAACAGGCAACATAACAGACATATTATACAAGTGCTTATATGATTCCAAACCCCCTCACATTCAAGACAAAATACAATACAAAAACAATATCATTCTAAAGGCAAATCCTAGGGTTGTAAATGGACATGAAAAACTGAGTCTGGATCATTTTTGTACTTAATAAAGCCACAAACCTTCTATCAGAGAACAATTTAACAGATTATTAAAATGCATTATTTGGCACCTTTAAGATATGTAGGGTTATATTTAATTTCATGTTGACATTAAGAGCAAATGTGACTTAGACAAATATTGGTGATGATGCTCTCAGATGAGGAGATATAAAACAGCTTTAGCTGAATGTTCAAGTGATATATAGACAATATTATTCAAACAGGTATGATTTGGTAAAGTGTTCTGAATGTTTATGAGGGGGATTGATACGGTGGTGCATGCACAGAGAGAGGCGCTAGTCTGGTTTCATCAAGTCAGTCAAAGTGATATTTCCCATTGTGTAATACTCCAACCCTTCTGAAGACCGGAGCATCTTCATTTTATCCTTCCTACTCTTACATTATGATGTTTACTGTAACGTCTGCCATAGTTTTTCTTTTCTATGAGTGTGTGCGGAGACAATCAGAGGACTTGTGCTGTGATGATGGCAGACACTTCAAAGCATTGCTGCTATATGTGCTGAGGGCTGGGGTGGGCAACCACCGACATTCAGTGTCACTCAAGAGCCTCTCTGTAAACAACCGCAGGAAATACAACGAGACAAACTTCAGCTCTGGCACCATTAAAACTCTATTGCTTCTGAGGGAACACACGGATGGCAATTTGGTAATGGGACAGAAATACAGAAGGAAAACAGGTTTGGTTCTGATTAAAAACTCAACATGACTTTACAGGAATTCATGTGTTTTTTACAAGTTGGCTAATTCGTATGAACCAGTGAACACGTGAACCAGCTGAAACGGACAAGAAGATCAGTGATTACATAACGGCTACCGTAATTGCAATTTTGGAAAAGCGAGGTGCTAGAGAGCACTGTTCATTTGAATGCAAAATACATTTTAACCACTAGATGGGAGAGAAAATCCTACTTATTGTCCATTTAAATATGTTGGTGCGTTACAAGAAAGATTATACTTATTTAAGTGGGTCCAAAATGAAAAGTTTGGGAACCCCTGATCTAGAAGACTTTACATTTGCAGCTAAACAAATGTAAACAAATAGCTTCATTGTCATAGTTTAAAGAGCACCTATTATCCGATTCGCAATTTTACATTTCCTTATGTGTTTAAGTGTGTATTAGTTCATGTTAACAATATGCAAAATGTACAAACCCCAAAGTAAACGATGACGCGAGTTATCATCTCCAACTTAAATCTCTTTTCTTGAACTACAATAAACAAACAGATTGTAGTCAACAGTTTACTTTACTTGGCCTGTTGATGTGGACACGATGATCATTCCTGTAAGTCGTCTATGTTTTCATTAGTGCTGGGCAAAGATTAATCGCAATTAATCGCATACAAAATAAAAGTGATTTTTTTTTTGCATAATATATGTGCGTGTACTGTGTCTAATTATTGTGTATATTTAACCACACACACATTCATATATTCATTTCAGAATTGTTTTACTTATATATAATTTTTTTCATTTATTTTTAATATAGAATATATAAAATATAAATAAATATATATAAACATGTAAATGTTTCTTAAATACATACATACATGAATGTGTGTGTATTTATTTATTTATACATAATAATTACACACAGGACAAAAATCACTTTTATTTTGTATGCGATTAATCGCGATTAATCTTTGCCCAGCACTAGTTTTCATATTTAATATTTACAAAAGACTAAACCATGATTCAAACACAAGTGCAGTGTAAAGTAGTGCTTTTTGTTTCTGGATCAGATTTGGCTCGTATTGATAACATAGTAAAGATGAAATTAACTCCTGTCAGTATTGCATTGTGAGCTAATCTTCAAAACATGGTAAGGGGCGTCATATTTCCGGGTGATGTTAAAGGTATTTGGCCAATCACAACGTACTGTTTAGCTGGTCAATCAGAGGACACTGTGCTTTTCAGATCGATGAGCTTTGTAACAAAAATGAGCAACAATAATGTACAGTATGTTAGGAATAATTGACGACGGGCCGTTGAATTATAAAAAAATAATGCACACGGAAGGTGGTAATGCGGCACGACCGCGGAGTGCCGTTACACCGCGGGTGTGCATTATTTTCAAATAATTCAAAGGACTGGAGTCAATTATTCCTCTTATACCACGGTTACCACAAACATTGCTCTGATGCCTATTTTTTAAAGGTTTTTTTTAAAAGGTTAGGAGTGCAGTTATTGAAAAATAATCAACACCTATAGAATATTTCTCAGCCAATAAGAATACAGCATTCAGTAGGTCTGTGGTATAAGTGGAAAATAATGTGTGTTTTGAATCAAACACACTGTATTACACCAAACACAAAAAATAATGTTGTTTTTAGCAACATAACAGGGGCTCTTTAAAGTGCTTGATGTTTGTTGTCAGTTTGCACATTAAATTTACCACCTCCATACTACGGTAATAGCTTAAGTTTAATATAAGCAATATTTGGAGTGGATGATGGCAGTGTGCCGTTGCGACCCCAGCTGCAGGCCTCACTGTGCTGTCAACCTGATTGACGACTCGGGCGGCGCATGAATTTCAAATCCTGGATGAGCATGAAGACCAGTGAATGAAAACAGGTACAAAAGTCAAGTAATAGGATTCAGGATCAAGCAATTAGAACGTATTGCATGTAAATCAGCTGTGATGGGTTCAGCAGATACGTTACTCATCACTGAAGCGTGCCGTCGACTTCTTCTCTCACCTCGACCTGATCGCCTTCCAAACGGCAGACCCTCGAGTCTCCTCCAGTCAATTATCTGCCGAATTTTAATCCATCGGGTCTTCAGCCAGCAGACGCAACAGCGTACGGCCGGCCGTCTCACGGTACAGTGTGTACAGGTGAACTCGAGCGTGTCTCGCTCTCCTCGCTTCCACAGATCTATCATTTATTTGCTTTCATTTTCTTTCCGTTCTGGAGACTGAATGTGAGACCTCGACAGTTCAAATCAACCACAACACATGCATAGTCTCAACAAACACAAAACAACCCAGATGAGCCATTGTGCATCCACAATGAAGAAAGAAATAATGCAAGCACATTACCATATGTAGGCTTATCCTACACAGAAAAAGCAATAATAGAAAATCTAGGATTATGAAAACAGAAACTGTTTAAATTCATGAAAGTTTGTCAACATGAGCAACAACTCTAATAATCGCCTAATATAAAACACACACACACATGTTGTGAAGACTTGCAGCTATAGGACGCTCGTTCGAACACAGCTTAAAGTTTCATTAATGCCGTTTTATGCATTTGGAGAGAGAGAGAGAGAGAGAGAGACTGCACATATGTTTTGTTATAATGATGCTAGTAGTGAAATCAATTACACTGTTTGCCCTCTGGTAAAAATCTCTCTTTGGCAATTCTTTGAAAGCTCCAGATTGTTTGAAGATGATGAGAAGGTATTGAACTGCATTAACAGATGGCAATAATGTGATGCTGGCTTTGGCGGTTGAACTAAATGAACAATGTACATACATATGAATTCTTTCCTGTATACAGTATTGTGCACTTGATGAAATAAAACACTAAACACACAGCTGACTTTAACAGTTTAAAAATTTCAGAAAAATATCTAGTTTGTAAGTTTATGATTTTTAGCATTTCAATCAAACCTTAATTAGTCAAAAATACTTACAAATGAATAAATAAATGATTTTATATTACATTCTCTTCCCTTATTAACAGTGTTTGAATTATGATAAAGAGTATGGGGGTCCCCTAGCTAAGCCCCACCAAAATTGGGACAAATAATGGACATTACCGCTTTGTGGCAGTGCAGCACGAGAATTTTAAATGTATGTAGTATTTTAATTTTAATAAAAAACCAGGGGACCCCCTAATTTATATTGGTGTGCTTTATAGGGGTCCATCAATGCTTATAGACGGTTCTAGCAGTAACAACATAAACAAACGGCGTTCGTGGAACAAATGTAACTTCTGATAAATTCCCACAAAGAATCAAATACCAAACGGGTTCCTTTTATAGTAGTTTATTTCTGATAACAAGCTAAATAAATCACATGTTAGACTCAAATCATAGCTAAAGCATATCAAAAGCTACGCTGAGCTAACGTTACTGTGTAAAATGTGTACTAAATAATCTATACAATGTTACTACTACAGATCGGCTGCTAAACCTCCCTTCACATAGTGGTTATCCATGATCGCCATCTTCCCTCGTCTTTAGGAAACCAACACATTTGTTATTTTCGCTTGTTATTTCGAGTTCAGTTTAGACACTAGTCAGACCATTTAACAAACAGAGACCGTAAATTCAGTTCTGTCCAGACCGGATGTGCCTCAAATGTCCTGAAAAGTGAAGCTGTTTTCTCTTTGATCGCCCCCTGGTGGCTGACTGCAGTACAAGTCATAAACCCGTCTCTCTCCATGCAAACAAAAAATTACACTTCCAATAACATTTTTCGAAAGATGGTTTTGGTCCTTTAAGTTAGTTGTTAGTAAGTATGTTCAATTGTTAATTTTTCTGATTTCATTTTAGCTAGTAATTTGATGCTATAGAAATGGGGTGTTTCTTTATGATTGAAATTTGTGATTGACAGCTTCTCTGATCAGACTGTTGGCGATTCAAGGGAAGATTAAAGATATAACTAACTATTCATTTTCAAGTGTTATTTTACACAGACAAAATGAGTTGTTCAGCAGTAAACTGTACTAACCGACCTACAGGATCTGACGGATCACAGAGTTTTTTCTGGTAACGTTAAATGTGGACTTTATAGTTGGAACCAATGGTGTAGTGGGCAGCCCTCCGTCGTGTGATGTTTCGCACTTCAGCAACCCGAGTTGGATTCCTGGCTCATGGTCATTTGCCGATCCCATACCCCTCTCTTCTCCATGTACAGTACTTTACGTCCTCTCCTTACTCACGGTTAAATAAAGGTAAAAATGGACAAAAAATATGGCCTTTATATGCTAATTAATAAATGTTATTAACTAAGATAACACAGAGTGCATGAACTAAAGATTTGTTTTAAATAGCCGTACTGTTTTTATATGTAGTGTATTATTATGTGTCTTTAAATTGAAGTCGTTAGTTGTATTTGTATATAACTTATTTTAGCGAGCCAGTCAAATGAGATGTTCAAGGGGTGTGGTTGAATTGGGCGTTTGAAGTTTGGGCAGAAGTTTGATATCGTGGCTCTGCCTCTGGGCTCCATGGACGATTCCTTCATTACAATGTCCATCTTTTTTTTTACAGTCTATGGTCCAGATGCATAACCACGACACTGCACGTGCGTCTGAAGAAACTGTCTATAGGAGGTCTGGTACCACCACCCCCAATTCGAACAGTACTTATTAATGGAATCAAAAAGCCAAATGACATTCATTCATTCATTTATGTGTCACTGTTGGCATCAGCTCTGTTCAGTAACACAGTAAGATGAGATGTAAAACTCTCGGCCTTCTGGACAGCGTATGAACC
Organism: Misgurnus anguillicaudatus; assembly: GCF_027580225.2. Classification (NCBI taxonomy): domain Eukaryota; kingdom Metazoa; phylum Chordata; class Actinopteri; order Cypriniformes; family Cobitidae; genus Misgurnus; species Misgurnus anguillicaudatus. The sequence continues at coordinate 40,561,388 of NC_073348.2, read as the reverse complement.
ATAATGACCTGCTTCTGCATTTACTTCAACCTGTTACAGATGTATCGCTGGATCACATCACTTTAACCCAGCAGGCTTTTCCGGCCCTGCGTGTCTGAACACAGCCTCGTACTCTTTCATCACGGGTCATGTTCTCTCTCTCTCTCTCTCTCTCTCTCTCTCTGGCCAGAGGGGTTACTGGTCCATCCGGTCCTGATTAAACAACAATTAAAAACAGTTGTGACATCCCAAAAATCAGCATATTAACCCTTAAACTGAACATTCTAGATGATCCTGTATGCTGGATGTTCAGATCACATGTGGAGGACCAATAGGTATTTTTTGCACTGAGAAATTATTTTCAGTCAAGCACAATTTAATTTAAACAACACAATTCTATGACAATTAAAGTGGGATGCTTATTGAAAAAATTGCTTAATTATCATTAAATATAATGAGCTAAATCAGTTTTTCTTTTTCTATATTTGACCCGCTCAAATTCCTGTCAGGTTCACACATTCCCTACAACATACATGAAGACAGAAAAAGCTCAAATGTCCATGTTTGAGGAGAGAAAAGTTGTCAAGGTCTTCTAAAGAAGCATCAGTAAACATCTGGGCTGCCACCTGGAGGATTGCCAGTGTATTAGCTAATGTTTCACTCAACAAACTCTTTATATTGTGTATTAATTTATCAACAACACAACTTTCATATGAAGAATTAACACAATCACTATTTAAATAAGAAACAGATATATTCTGCTGTCAATCTAAGAGTTAGAGAAGTCATGTTTATGTTACTGTCACTCACAGAAATACAACCATCCAATCATTTGATACTAAATATTAGCAAGATGTCCAGATTGATGAATAATGGATGGCATACAGACAGCTGGTGTCCTTCACAGATGAAGTTTATAGAGATTCTGTTTCTTGTGCAGTGAATCGATAGATGTTTGTATTTCACAGCACTATTTCTAATAAAAAAAACAGAAAATTAGTTTGTCTAGTAGCCCATAATGCATTGCCGATGTCTCTTTACTGTATATAAACGTAAATGCAGGGAAACGGCATTAAAAGATGATCCAACCAAAAGATCATTACAAAGCAGTCCAGATGAATCTCATCTATAATTCACTATTTAATTTAATCAGAGAAGCTGAACTCTATCTACAGTAATGTCTTATATTCCAGATCCTAACTGAGCGCTTATATACACACCAATCTCTCGTCAACAGGTTTACACAATAACACCTTTATCTCATGAAGACACAAATCCAATTCAACAGGGGATGATGAAAATCTGACTTTCTTCATGTTTAAGTGCTATAATTTGGTCCCAGTGCTTCTATCAACCTAGAAAATGTCCCAGTAACTTTGTTTTGATAAACTATTTTTGAAAGCATGTGAAAAAATTGCTAATTGAAATTTGGCTCCCCTTGTGATGTCAGAAGGGGATCTCATTATAATAATACCACCCCTTAATTTGCACTATCCAACCATGCCACTGCCATTTAGTGCAGAGGGAGAATGAGAGAGAGAGAAAGAAAGAAATAATTGAGTTTTAATTTCAACAAACCACCATTATGGTGATCAGTGTTTGCATTATCAGTTCATTAGCATTTTAGGACACACTCAAAACGACACATTTTTGCTCACACCTACAAAGTGTCAATTTTAACATCTTATAATAAATGATCTGTGAGGTATTTTGAGCTAAAACTTCACATACGTTGGTAAAACAAAAAAAATCTTGTGAAATGTCTGCTTTAAAACAAAAACGTGCGTTATATTCAACCCTCTTACCAAATGCATATGTGCTTGAATATTTATAGAGGCATTAAACACTAAATTCTTAATGCTTTAGAAATTTCAAGTAATGAAACGGGATAGATTATAACCAGTCTTGACCAGGAGCCGGTGTCTTGACCGGACAATAATTAGACAGTGAGCAGCTTGTTACTGTAAGGTCACGCTGAGATGTTAAATGTGAAAGAGTTCGGGTTGTTCATTAGACTTTATGAGCAGTGAGGAGAACGCAGACACATTTTTGAGCTAATATATGAAGCCCACCTTTCTACAGCAGGAATCTTCTAGTTGAGTCTGTGGTGAGTGTGGTAATATTCCTCCATTAAAGAGCACAGACAGTATTTCATAAGATCATATAACAGCAAAGCACCACCTAAAAACTATAAGCACATCTTCAGTTATAATCACCTGTTATTGATATAACACAACACAACTTTACCCACATAAACACAACAGTGTAAGGGAGCAGACACACTAGACATTCAGCCTTTGGACATTGCTGCAAATATAAGCTGTGTCTGAAATCTCTAAAATGCTGCCTACTGAGGCAGCATTCGAAGGCATCAAGGCACGTCTGAATGTAATGTTTGCTTTACTTCCTGTCTTCTGAGATACCTTCATCGTCTTGTCCCCCCAGTCTATGTGTTTGTGTGTGCACGGGGAATTAATGTTTCAGACTGGTCAAGTTTGAAAAAATTAAATATTGGCCAAGAAAGCAACTGGAGCACAAATTTAGTCAGATTTTCACTTTTTACACTTTTGAATGCATTTCTAGTGAGAAATTTGTATTGCCGTTTTCAAATATGGGATTAGTTATCACAAAGGCGCTCTCTGTTTATATTTCAAACAGAATTCCATTAAGCCGTCTTTTATTTTTACTTCTTCCAAGAACAGAAAGCTGTGGAGCATTTCCGTCACCATAATGTTTGATTCCTGTTCTGTGTTTTCTTCTTCTTTGTTTTAAAGGGGCCATTTCACAAGACTTTTTAAATCTTTGGTTTCCCAGAGTACATATCTGAAGTTTTATCTCGAGGTACCATATAGATAATTTATTATAGTATGTTAAAATTGCCACTTTGAAGGCGATAGAAAAAATGTGCCGTTTTGGGTGTGTCCCTTAAAATGCAAATTAGCTGATAATGCAAACACTGATCACCACAATGATGGTTTGTTGCAATTGAAACTCAATTATGCTGTCAATGATTTTCTCGGTCTCGCTGCACTGGATGTCGGTGCTGTGGTTGGATGGTGCAGATTGGGGGGCGGTATTATTATGATAAGAGCTCCTTATGACATCATAAATTTCAACGACCTATTTTTTCATGTGCTTGTAGAAAATGGTTTACCAAAGCTAAGTTACTGGGTTGATCTTTTTCACATTTTTTAGGTTGATAGAAGCACTGGTGACCCAATCATAGCACTTAAACATGGAAAAAGTCAGATTTTCATGCCATGGCCCCTTTAAACTTTGTTTGCAATGGTGGATCCGCTACTTTTCTTCATCTATTCTAAATTGTGAATCTACTGTAAATGTTGTGAATCAGTGCTGGCCTGAGGACTTGGTAGAGTAATAATTTGAAGAAATCATTTGTATTGCGCAAATGTCGAGCACGGTCATCCTTGCGTAGCCGCAGTTGAGTATACTTTGAAAGCTGCGCGGGATGGACGTGGAAATAAAGTATACCCGGCCCTTTACGGTCTTAATGAAGGCTGTTCGAATGCATTTCCCAGAGCTGTCTTTATGCTGCCGAAGTCATTGTTTCATGGGGCAGCGAGACAACAAGTCAGCTGTCTTATGGGTGTTTCACACGGTCCGCGGCAGCCCTAGTTGCACTAAATATTGCACAAAACACTTCCACTACACTAGAAAAGCTGAAGCCACTTGCCGTGTACCACACATTAGTTTTCGGAAGCAGCCATGGGCTGGCAACACTTCATTCATCTTTGCTCTTTAGAAGAGAAAGGTCACGCTATGATGTACTGACTTTCTACTAGTCACATCACATGTAATCATTAATACAAATTCGCAGTTCAGAATTCACAAAAGTTTGGTATGCAGTGAAATGCAAAATATAATTTTCAGTCTGATGCACTTTAACACACCACATAACCACAGCTAAATGTGTTTCATCTCTCCTCAAAAATGCTGCACCACATGTAAAAACTGCACCACATGTAAGTCCAATCAAGTGAATTCTATAAACGAGAACCTCAAAGAACTTCATTTGCTCCAATGTCTGTTGTTGAATCTATTTTACACACAAACATCTGAGAGATTTATGCTTGCATGTAAAATGTGTTTCAGAATGTTTTACATTTCTGCTCTGACTTCAGCTTCATTTCTACGAGAAGTTCTGCAGCAGCCGAATTTGGGGCACTTCGAAAGTTCAACAAAACAGCGGATTTAGAGAAAGAGAGGAAGAAAAAGTGACTTTGTCAGAAATGATGACTGGGATCTTTGATCTTCTCAGAGCCCCGCAGGGTGACTATCGATTGTGCAGAGAACCTATAGACTCGACTGCGGAGAGCCGAGAAGAGCCGCCGACACCGAGCGTCAGGCGGTGCGGATCAGTGCCGACTCGGGACACGAGATGATTGAGCTGAGAATGGCATGGACGCAGATAGAGGATCCTTCAGGAACACAAAGCTCGTTCTCTCTGAGTGCTCGACTCAAGAATGATAAAGTTTGAGAAGGATTACGGGTGTAATTAAGAGGCCTGCTGCACGCTGCACTAATGCTTTTAAAGTGACGCTCCATCAGTATAAATCACAACCAAAATTGATACGTAACGTTTTAAAGCAAACAGCGCATTAATAATAGAAATCTTTAGCATAATTATTCAACTGTGCATGACTCTGCATCTCAAGCACACTATGATCTCAGAAACTAAAGAACAACGTACACCGCACATAAGTTTGCTGTATACAGAGATGACTAATAAACGCCAACACATCCGCCATAAGACACTGTGTCCCAAAATGCAATGTGCTGAAACTGACCTTCACAAAACTAAAATGTAAAGATTTTTGAGATGCAAATGGATGTCATAGTTAAAGGCGGGGTGCATGATTTTTGAAAAACACTGAGAAGGGAGTCGGGCCGAGTACACTTGTGGCCAATCAGGGGAGATAATAAATGACCAAAGTTGCTATTGTACCAAAGGTTTAAAGTTACATACTTCCCATTTAACAGTAGTCAGTATGCAGTATATACAATACAGTGTGAAAGAATTCAGTTTCAAACAGTCTGTGAGATGTATTACTTTTAAATGTGTTAAATAAGTGATTATTATTTAAAACAAATACCTAGAAATATATTATCAGTAGAGATCACACCTGTATCTGTATGCTGTAAACAACACAAAAGGGAGAGATAAAAAAGAACAGAATAAGATTTTGGGAACACAGTTCTTATTAACCCATTTTCTCATATAAACATAAATAAATAATCATTAAGACATGTTATATGAAATAAATATTGTCTGAAGATCAATTTATAGCATTAAAATAACAGTTTCAAACATTTTCATTGAAACATCAAATGTTTAGGTTTGCTGCCCTGTCTTTGTTAGTGGGTGGAGTTCTGAAGGAAAGGTGGGAGTGGTCTAAATTAGCACGTCTGGTATAGAATAAAGGGGGTCGCACACTGGATGCGCAGTTCAGCGCTGTGCAACGCCGCATCGAGTCGCGTCTAGGACGATACGGAGGTATCATACACCGGACGTACACATTAAATTGCACAAGCTTAGTCAGATAGCGTCTACTTCAGCCAATGTTAATCGCTAATGATTTGGGATAAATATGAGGTAATTTAATGTTAAACTATGTGAGTGGCGCAACGTTGCGCGACAGGAATTTGAGCAACTTCCTGAGTCGTAGCTGGGCAGCATGGACAGGTGCCACCTGCGTATACTCATAGAAAACAATGTGTTCAAATTTTTTATGAGAGCGCGACACTGAGCTGCGCGTCCGCTGTGTGACCCCCTTAAGGGGGCATGTAAACCAAAGCGTTTAAACACGGCTGAAAACTCCAGGCAGACGCCAACTGTGGGCACTTGCCAGCGTTTTTTCAGCTAAATGTCTTGGTTGCTGTAACCACTTCTGTTTTGTTTACCAGTTGTTGTTCGATGTGCTGGTTGGTTGTTAGGGTATTTGTCCCAGCCCTTCTGCACTGTGATTGGACGGCTGAGTGAAAAGTGACACTGACAAGCTGAGCATTTCACCCAAAGTTAAATTTTTTTTAACTCTGTACCAAATGCGGAAAAAGCGCCAAGGCTCAACGTGGAAAATAAATGCCAGCTGCTGGCATTTTTGGAAAGCGTGGCACTTCTATTGAAAACCTACGCCGGCCGCCAGTGTAAACACCTTGGTGCACACGCCCTTTACAAGAGCTTTATTGCTCAGTTTTCTCCATTTAAAAACATTTTCTAAATGTTAAAAACAGAATTGAAGGCATCCAGTACAGTACTCTTTATTCTAGAGAGCAGGATCCATTATGTTCTTCAACAGTAATATAAAACTACAGACGTCTGTTACATTAGCACACACTTGCTGTAAGATTCTCCTGAAGCTCCTGAGAGCATTGAATTCTGAAGTGTATCTGTTTGGACCGAGTCCAGGACCAGATTGATAACACACCATCAGCACAAACAGCGAGTGAAGAGCTGAATCTTGACTTTGAATGTGGAGCAGATGGTTGGCATAATGACCAGCTTTACAATAATAGTGAATTAGAAAAGCAGCACAACTAGCTAAAGGATTGAACCCTGACAGCCTCTGTAGCATTCAAACATAACAACAAAACCACAATGATAACACAAACAAACACATAATTATCCTGTATGGATATCGTACACACTGTGTGTTTATATGTACAGAGATGAACATTAACGCAAAACTGAGCAGGTCAATCTGAAAATGTTCACCTCCTCTCTAGATTGTCAGCTCCATTTCTGAATGAAATTTCCTCTTGATTCAATCAATAACCATAAAAAGCCACACAACTGTTTATCCTCAATTACTGTTTCGTTTTAATCAGAAATGCATAAAAAATTCTCAAATCTGACAAGTTTAATGTTGGATGTTAAGTGTCATGATCACTAAATATGTAAGAGTTATGAATACATGTCAGTGTTGTATGAACACTTCAGTATTTATAAACAATTGAGACTCTCAAACTGTCATTGAATAGTTCACAGTCTGTGTGAACCAAAAATCAAACACAATATAATAAAGTCAACGCTTCTGTATTCTCACAGCAGGTGTGAAGAACTGTGACTGACAGATTTATTATAGATAAACGAGTGGAAAGCACAACATCTTATCAAACGTGTATTTATTATCTCCTGTGATAAACATCGACTGGATTGATGGTTTTAGGTTAGTAATACATACTTGCGTGTGCGCAGTAATACCGGAGCTAAACAACACCCCAGCACCAACTTTGAGTTTGTTATAGGCGTGTAACTTTTATGTCATTTTTACTTGAGTCAAATCCATCCCACTTTAAGTGATTTTACTAAAAAACTATCAGCAACGTTCATTAAATTCATCCATTGTTTCTTGTCTCCTCCACTTACAGTAAATTTTATATTTTCAATTAAAAATGGTGTTGTATATTTTTTAAGTAGTTAAGGCCGGGTCTCTGGGGGGGGGGGGGGGGGGGGGGCTAGGGATTTTCTCTCTGCCCCTATTTTTTATTGCACAAAAGTTTCTTTTTGCACAAAAGTTTCTTTTTGCACAAAAGTTTCTTTTTGCACAAAAGTTTCTTTTAGCGTCCCTTGTTGGCAAATGTTAGCTCCCGCCCACCAACGTCTGGTTGTCTTACAAAGCTCGCATGTCTCTTCAGCAGTATTTAACTCACAGGAAAAGTACTAATAATCTCTTTAACAGTAACTTGAAGAAAACTCATCTTTAAAATATATAGAATAAAATAGATATATATATAAAAAATGCAATTAATTATTACATAAACATAATATTACAATACAACAACATGTATGATAGAGTCAGGAACGAATGAAAATACAGCCTAATAGACTGTCACGTCGAGGTAGTAAAATTGAATGACATCACCTCATTATCATATCTTTACAATGTTGACATTAACAACTTTTATAATTCAGTCGGGGCAGCCGGTACTCTGCAAAATATCTTCAGAAAAAGTCTCCTATAGTCTGCGTTTGCCGACATTGATAAGACACAGAATATGAATTCTGTTTGAGGGAGACACATAGGGCCCTATCTTGCACACACCCAGCGCAATTGACTTTGTCAGTGACACATGTATTATTCTTATTTTGCACCGGCGCACAGCGGGTTTTCTCCCTCCACAGACGCACGTCGGCAAACTAGGGAATGAGCTTGCGCTCCCTGGGCGGTTCAGCGCAAAAAAGGAGGGGTGTTGCGGTAAAAACCATCCCTGATGCTATTTTGCAGTTTCAAAAAAAAATTGCGCCACTGACCAAAAAAAAACTAGTCTATAGTCAGTGACGCGTTGCGCGTGGTTCATTATGCTATTTTAAGGGCGCATGCTTGACCATAATGTATAGCGTGCACAACGCGCACACACTTTGCTTATCTAATCTACACAGATGCAACAGTTATTTTTGCAAATCATAAATTGAGCATGAGATAAGGGAAATCATTGTGGTGATAGTTTTTAGTTATTGTGTGGCTGCGTTAAAAAATTCTCATGCATATTTTCATAAGTTTGTTGTGTGGCTGTATTACGTTTATTTTATGTAAATAATAATTAAAATGTTTTCATAAGAAACCTTAATGTATGTGAACTTGATTTGTAAGTGTACTTTGGGGTTGGACCTTGCTTGCGTTTCTTGGCTTTCAGCGATGAGGGTGGACGCAGCGATGTCCTCTGCTGGCGACAGGTCCTGTGTAGAGGCAGACCCACCTCCCGTTACACGGCGTGCCCGATTTATGCTGGCAAGCTTGGGATTCCCCCGTCTCCTTGCGGCGCAACGTCCTGGGGATGCCAGCTGATGAGACAATTGTGGCTATTTCCTCCCACGCCTGTTTAACCAACGCTGATTTGGGCGGGTTTCTCCCATCCCCATACAAAACAACTTCTCTGTCTTTGACTGCTCTTACAAGAACGTCGGTCTCCTCGGCTGTGAACCGCTCCTGGCGTGCGCCTGGTAAATCCGTCATAATAATAGCAACCCGCCATGGAACTTGCGCACTTGCGTTTAAAGAGAATGTTGGATGACGTTCTGATTGGTTTATTTGACGTTACGCCCAAACCACACCTATGAATAATGAACCTACTTCAGACCAACCCCTTATTGATTTGCGCCTGGCGCAAGAGTTATTTCTCCCGCCGGGAAAATAGCAACAGCACCCAAGATCCGCCCACAAAGTCACTTGCGCTTTGCGCTTCACACTTGCGTTTCAGATCGTTAAAATAGGGCCAATAAAGTAAAACCTACAGAACTGTTTTATATATATTTTACACTGAGTGTTAGTACCGGCAGTGTTGCCAGATGGGAAATGTCCAAGTATCGTACCAGAAACAAAATATTATGGTATTTGAAAGAAATGTATTGTACACAAGTCAAATGTGCAGAATATATTGCTACTTTATCTAGACAAACAACTTTTGATAGTCTGTAGATCTTTCCAGTAGATAAATGAAGAAGTGTACCTTAGTCGGAGAGTCAAAACAATTGGAAAAAGAAAGAGAGTCATTTTCAACAATTGGCCAAAAGACATAACGTAAGAAGAGATGGAGTTGTGGCAAGAAGGGAAACAGCAAATGCCAAAATCACGAAATCCTGCCGAATGAGCTCTGTTTTTATCCTAATCCTACCCCAAATCTAACTCTAAAACCAACATTTCATTAGATTTAGGCCCTAGCTGTATCCCTTCTAGCCAAAACTAAAACTAAGGGCATGCTCACATTATCCAAACCAAACCGCGCTCGGGCGCGTTTGACCCCCAAAGCCTGGTTTGTTTGACTAGACGGGGATTGGTTAATCGTGCCACGGCCGGGTTGCAGAGGTGGGCCGGAGCGTGGTTCACCTTGGCTCAGGCGCGCGGCTGAGCGCAATTCAAAAGGTGAAGACGTCAGTTGCGCGACGACTCACGTTCATCTGCCTCCGTAAAAACCTTTTGATGCGCGCAGCGGGGTTACGTGAATGTCCGAGCTGCACACGTGACAGATCAACTAAGCAATATGATGACATGTGAGAGGGCTTTCTGTAATCGCGCACCAAACGACTCCGAATAAAAAACACAGACTTATCATTACGGTGGGTTCCAGTGTTAAGAGAGACAAAACAATCGCATCTTAATGACGAAAGTGCGCCCAGACTTGGATCGATAAAAAGTACAGCGTGAGTGCGTGCATCTGGGGGAGTAGGGAGGGGTGACAATCGCGCTGGGGCATGGTTTGGTTTGGTTTGGATAATGTGAGTGCGCCCTAAGACATGTGTTACACGCATTTGCATTCTCCTCACAATTATGATGGTAGACGTAGATCAATAAGTATAGAAGTCCTTTGATTGCAACGACCATTTGAAGTGTCACAAAATGTGGAAATTATCGTACATTATGGGATTTTTTTCATTATTGATCGTACAAATACGATAATTATTGTACATCTGGCAACACACAGTACTGGACCTGAGTTAAATGTTTCTTTTGTTAAACAGTTGTCAACGTACAAGCTTACTTGTCTTACATCAGTCGGACTCTTTCGCACAAGTGTGAGGAGTAACTGTGAACAATAACTCCTGAAGTGCGGACGGCCCTGGATGTACTTCTTAATTTTCAAAAAATCTCATTTCTAACATTTATTTTTTGTATGTGACCCGTAACTGTTCAAAAATCACAGCAAATCTGTAATAAAAACACAGCTAGTGATCCCAAAAGAGGTTCAGAGTTGTTCATATAACAACACCAGGAGTGCTGGCCATTATTTTTAAGAAATGATAAGGTCCATGACAGAACCTGATAGAGGTTTCTAGAAACACATGACAATTGGTGTTTTCTGCCAGTGACTATCAAGCGGTGTAGATGTAAAAGAGAGCAGCCAGTGAGTTTGTGAAGGTCTCTGGCGCTCAGGATCGGACAGTGATTAATGACGAAGCTCAATATAGAGAAGTTTGGAGCCATGTTTGCAGTCTTCACTAATGAACTGTGAGTTGGCAGATGAAGTTTTGGGGGAAATGGGTCGTGGGTTTGTGTGATGAATACAGCTGAACAGATGGAGGTTTGTTATCAGCTATTTTCTCAAGAACTGTATCCTTGGAAACCGTGTGGGCTGTGTCACATCCTCACATTCTCCAACAGTAAACACTAAAAGAATAACACACATGCTGCACGTACAGTAGCTTACTGTATATACCAGCGGGTTTCTGAATCATACGTGTGCTCGTCACTGCAGATGTGTGCGTTATTTTGGGCTGTTGTCTATTTCGTTTTTCATTTATAAATAATAAATCTTTTCATTTGCATGTCCTTACCAAATGAAATTCAAAACTAGTTTGTGCATACAGAGTCAGTGTGAACAGAAGAAATGAATTAATATTAGATCAGATTATCTACAGTAGCACCAGATGTTTTGTGTCTTTGCTGCGTGAGTTTATGGAAATGAGACGCTGGCCCTCTTTCATCAGAATTGTAAATGTGTTTATTGTGCTTATCAATTAACTTCATCATCAGTGAAGAGAGACAGGTGGGAATCCAGCTGCAGACAGACAGAAAATAATCTGTTATTATTGAGGCTAATATCCTAACCTACACAACACGCACACACACACACACACACAGACACACGCACACACACACACGCACACACACGTCTCTCTCTGCTTGACTCTTCACTAATCCAACAGAGCCGAATGCATTGAAGCAGACAGTGTTAGAAAAGCTCATGAAGATAAAGTCATGCTATTAAACAGACATCTTGTCCTGCGTGTCTTTTCTGTCAAAACAGCTAAAACTGAGTGTCTTTATTTTCCTCTATAAGATTCTCTTAATGTTCTTTATAAAGATCTGTGTGATACATACAGTAGAGGCACCAGAGTAGAGGAGGCAAACATGTGTATTTATTATTCACATGTTGACAAGAAAACAAATAGTTTTATTTCTATAGCACCTTTCAAGAGCAGTGTCACAAAGCTTTACATCACAGAATAAAACTAAATTAAAATCAGATAATAAAATTAAAAACAAACATTAAAAATATAGGTTTTCAATAGCCTTTTAAAATTGACCACAGAGTCCACAGATCTTAAGTCCAGCAGAAGCTCAAATGCACTTCAAATGCTCAAATGTCACCTTTTGAAACAATCACAAGTTTGAAAAAAAAACTAGAAAAGAACAATGTAGTGATTTTAAAAGCCTCTTTGTTGGGAAACTACTTTCTTCTGCCATGGATTTAATGGCCAGAATGACAGGTAACACTTTCGGCCGTTTGTTTTTCAATGTCATAATAACTCAAAAGATGTAATAGCCGTTTCTCAATATTACTGTTTCTTGGTCACAAAGTGTAGTTTAAAGATTATATTTATAGATTTATCACAAGATAGTTTAATAATCACGTCACTGGAAAATAAGTCATCAAGTGTCCTAATGTATTGTGTCCTTACCTCACTAGTTCCAAACGGTGTTTTTGCGTAAACAGACACTCCAGATAAAGAGAAAATAATTGTTTTAATTGCTTTATTTGGCAAGTCTATGTTAATTGTCCATTCACTTCTCCCTCAAAAGTTTACATCCAAGAGCTCTGATCTTCGAAGGGATTAGGGCATAGGGATAACCACTTCCGACTACAATTCACAGACTGATTAACGAGCTACGCAGCATAATGGGGCATACACAAGAAACGTGAATCCAACGATTTGCACGAGTAAATTACATAAAAGTCAATGCCAAGATGAAAGTAGTTGTGAACTAGCGTGTGGTGATGCTAATTAATCACTGCAAAAATGCGCAATTTGCCTCAACTGCGTCTTTGAAAATTTTGCTCAAAAAAAATTGGGAAGAATGATTTCCTCTAATTAATAATTGTAATAATTTATTGAACATTATTATATTGATTATTGTACCAAAGAAATGAGCCATGAGAGGTTGCCTGTTGTAGTAAAATCACAGTTACAGTTTTTGTGCCAGTCTTTGTCCTGCTAAAGATTATTACAGAAAGAAATGAACTCATTTTATATTTCTCATATTTTACAAGTGTGTAGATAAGCACCACACACAATATTCCTTTGGTTTTACACACTAAATGACATTTTTAAGGTGTTGTGGAGAAGACTGATGTTTAACCCAGAACATATTATTCAGTCTTAGAAATTTCTCTCCAGAATGATTTATTTTTAATTTTTATTTCACTCCCAATTACTTTTTTAGAAATGCGAATTACAGGGCATTTTTTTGTTTTATCACCTACATTTCTATTGATTTAATAATGGATTACACAAGTATAGCCATCACATTCGCATTTAATATGGCTTTGGGTATCATTGAGTCATTGCATGCAGTATGTTTCCATGATTAGTGTGTGAATATTAAACAGTGCTAGAAATCAAATGTAGCGTGCAGTGATTCTGAGTACAATAGGAAACGCAGTATGACCGACTCAATCGCACCACTTCATCATAATGCCAGAAGCTACAATATGAATAAGTACAGTGAGAAATTCATCAATATGCAAGTGGATCAGTACTGCGGTACTGGACCTGTAATCCATACTGCAGTCCATTAGCTAATAAAACATCATTTTGGTTGACCAGAAGCTCATTTATCACCAGATGATATTCATTTGTTCATCTCTATTATTCATTATCCCTTCATTCCGTCACAGGCGATTTGGATCGGTTGCAAGACTTTGCTTCTTCTCTCCCGATGGAAACAGCTAAGACGGCCAAAGCCTATCCGCTCCGAAACACTGCTGAGAAAATCCACAAACTCAATTTGTGACCAAACCGGATAAGAGTAAATGAATTTAGCGCGTGCCAATTCCATTTCTCCTTCAAGTTCGGCCACCAAGACGTTGTGCAGTTTCTGGTCTTCAGCAGGATGATGGTTGTTGTCTGTAGACCACAGCAGAAGTTCTGATGCAAAGCAAAGTGTGAAGAGATCATATCATCACTACAGCTGGTCTAACACTGAACACCAGTGTCCATCTGAATGTTCTGATAACAGGCGGTGTTATTTACGCCTCCTGTGTCACTAAAATCATTTTTATCATCCAACTCTAGCTGCTCTTCTTTGTCCCTCACGGTCACCATTTAGATGATCTGATATGTGTAGTCAGGATGTAAAAAGACATTTAGTCTCTCTGAATGAGGTTTTGTGGGGATGGATTTACAGCGGCGATGCATGTGAGGCTTAATAATGTGGAGGTTTAGCTCAAGGATTAATTACAGACTTTAAGCATGAAATACAACAACCTTAAGATGGGACCTGATACAGCCATTAAACTCTTTAAATAGCAGCTCCAGGCAAAATCCAACCACTGGGCATTTAGTAATAAATGACATCGCCCAGCAGAGACAATCAATTATGGACACAAATTTCAGAAGAGTTTAACAGACAGAGTTTAGACCCAGTATAAAGTTACAAAAAGCAGAAAACATATAAAACTTTAAAACATTGTGTTTTTTATTAATTAATAACATGTATTACTGTTGTTCATTCTTTATAGTGATTTAATGAAATCTCTCATTTACAACCGAATCACAGGAATAATCTTCACATTACAAGTCCTGTTGAAGAGAGATGTGATGTTACTGATCTGAGAGAGTCTAACTGAAAACAAACCATTTCCACAGATTCACACTAAAAGATAATCATGAGACAGAAGAATCACAGAAACATGACGGTGAAACTGTTTTGCGTTGAGTGATAAAACAATCACATAATCAAAACACCGTAAAAACTCCCTAACAATATCACAAGATTACTTTAGCAACCACACAGCAATGACCTGACAACCACCACTACACAACAATCACTGCATAAACACTATTGCTGCACAGCAATCATTGCACAACAATCACTGCACAAATACTGCTGCACAACAATTACACATCAATCACTGCACAATAACCACTGCACAACAATCAATGCACAACAATCACTGCACAAACACTGCTGCACAACAATCACTGCGCAATAATCACTGTGCAACCACCGCTGCACAACAACCGCTGCACAACAAACACTGCTGCACAACAATCACTGCGCAATAATCACTGTGCAACCAGCGCTGCACAAGGATCACTGCGCAACAATCACTGTGCAACCACAGCTGCACAACAACCGCTGCACAGCAATCATTGCAAAACAATCACTGCACAAACACTGCTGCACAACAATTACACATCAATCACTGCACAATAACCACTGCACAACAATCATTGCACAAACACTGCTGCACAACAATCACTGCGCAATAATCACTGTACAACCAGCACTGCACAAGGATCACTGCGCAACAATCACTGTGCAACCACAGCTGCACAACAATCACTGCACAAACACTGCTGCACAACAATTGCTGCACAACAATTACACATCAATCACTGCACAATAACCACTGCACAACAATCATTGCACAACAATCACTGCACAAACACTGCTGCACAACAATCACTGCACAATAATCACTGTGCAACCACCGCTGCACAAGGATCACTGTGCAACAATCACTGTGCAACCACCACTGCGCAACAACCGCTGCACAACAATCACTGTGCAACAATCACTGTGCAACAACCGCTGCACAACAATCATTGTACAACAATTAGTGCACAAACACTGCTGCACAACAATTGCTACACATCAATCACTGCACAATAACCACTGCACAACAATCACTGCGCAACAATCGTTGCACAGAAATTATTGCACAAACACTGCTGCACAAGAATCACTGCGCAACAATCACTGTGCAACCTCAGCTGCGCAAAAACCGTTGCACAACAATCAGTGCACAAACACTGCTGCACAACAATTGCTACACCTCAATCACTGCACAATAACCACTGCACAACAATCATTGCACAACAATCACTGCATAAACACTGCTGCACAACAATCATTGCGCAATAATCACTGTGCAACCAGCGCTGCACAAGGATCACTGCGCAACAATCACTGCACAATAACCACTGCACAACAATCATTGCACAACAATCACTGCACAACAACCACTGCGCAACAACATTACTACAAATCTAATTACAGTATAAATGAATGTTGTAATTATTGATTGCATTTTATACATTTATTTAAAATGTCATTAAAAGTTGTTCACAACATACTGTACTTGATGACACAAAAATAGTACATTTATTTTGATCTGTTTTTCTTCAGGAGATGCTTGTGATGTCTTCTATCTGCATCCTGCTGTGATATCAGGAGAAATATGAGCGATGTCATCATCAGTTGTATTAATGTCTCCTCAGCATCACAACAGTCAATAGAAATGATGTTACGCTACCCATGGTGCTTTTCAAGGGGACTGTAATTGGAAGAGATTGTGATGTTGATAGATGTTTGTCTTGAATGTGTCTGACCTGCTGATGATATGTGGCCACATTCACAGTTAGTCTTCTACTTTTCTGTCTTGTCTTCACATACAACACCAGCTTACAGATGTTTGCTTGTAATTGGCCTGATCAGACATCAGATCAGACGTGTTTGTCACAGTAAACAGTTTCCTGTAATTCTGATCGTTCTCTAGTTTCTTACATTGACTGAAAATTATTTTAAAGGACACAGACTCTCTCTCTCTCTCTCTCTCTCTCTCTCTCTCTCTATCGTTATCGGAATTAACCAGACAAATCGCTCCACCAACTAAGAACGTCCATGCACCACCACCCACCTCTCTCTCTCTCTCTCTCTCTCTCTCTCTCTCTCTCTCTCTCTGCATTGAGACATGCTGGAATGTTCTTGCTCTTTCATGCATTTCTATATTTTGATAAATGAATGCTTTTCTGTCTGTACGTCGGGATGCTGAGGTAGCTAGCGATTACGCCAGCTCCAGTCAGGATCCTGCCTCCGTCTGATGACCCGACAGATACTGTATGAAAAGATGATTCTTCAGTGGATCGACGACTTCAGACGGCATCTGCGCTGGACTATAAACTGATCTTATTTTTATTTTGTGAATGGTTTTGCTTTATGTGTCATTTTGTGTAAACTGTGAAAAGCACTACACAAATAAATGTGAATTAAATGCAGTACAGCTTTCATTACAGTCCTTTGACATGATAAACAGGTCATGAAACATACGTTGTAATTAATGTCAAGTAAGCTAACATAAAAAAAACCTAACAACCCAAATTGACTGTACATTTGTGTCACCAACAGACCAATTAATGCTGTTTGTATTCCCTGGTTACATTTCAAAATTGGAAAATGTATTACACAAACTCGAGTCGGTAAGAGCGAACACAAAACCAGCTTCTGTGCCAAACTTTATTTATTGCTCTGTTGAGCGTGACCATTAAGTAATGGCGTGTTCACAACTGTTTCAGAGTAGAAGAGATTTATGAAGTCTGCTATTTAGCTATGCAATATGCAAAACAGGCCTGCCGTCTATTCCTGAGTGTTATTATCCGGTCAGGGATATTTCAGGATTCTGCAGACAGACTGTAAAATCATTGGAGCGTTCCTCTCTGCTGAAGGATTGTGTGAAAAGGCTTCAGGGTGTCTTGTGTGTCATTGAAAGAGACGACCTCACCGTCTCTCTCTGGCGTCAGGTCAATTATTCACTGTGAGGAAAACACACCTGAGTCCCGTGTGGGTCTGGCTCGAGGAGTGTCGGGAAAAATCCCTCGTTTTCCATGGCAGTTCAGGTGATGGATTCAGCCGTGAGAGGTTCGGGTACAAGTGAGAGGTGACCTTCACAGATCCTCCACTCTTTTTGACCGATTCCCAGTGGAATGAAGGAAAAAAACGAATCTGTGTCTCACTTGTGTGTTTGTTCAGAGACATGCATCACTATACTCACTCAACACTAGCGAGTGCACACCCTACACTAAAATGTGTTATTGATGCTTTATTTTGGGTACTTTTGTCAGCTTTGTTTATTTGTTTCCAAACTGCATCTGCAAAACAAACTGAAGAATATGAAATCAATGAAATGTAGTTAGTTTACGTGTCGATCACATGAGCTCTTTTTGTTGCATCACGTTGGGATAAATGATGCTATCTTGTAAAAATGACAAATTTGGAAATCAGCGGTGAGCACCAGACGGCAGGAATCATTTATCTGAGGTATGAAACGTCACACACGTCTTCAGTTCTCAGCACATATTAATGTTCCTCTTCTATAGATTTATGTGTTAATGTTGTCAGTCTCTGTGCTCATCTTCATTGTGTCTCATTATGAATGCAATAAAGCTTTCATTTATCCGTGAGATAATTTATAGCAGCATTAGATCTGAGATCAGCATTACTTTCAGAGCGAAGTCCTTCATCATAACACAAACATCTGCTAACAAAATGCTTAACAAAACATTGTAGCTTTGGAGTCAATCCAAGCGGAAAACCAAATCATCTGCTGACCATGTGTTGAAGGTTGTGATGACTGCAATAAAACGGCTCTGTGATGTCTTTAGATTTTCTGTTGTTGTTGTTTTTTATTAGGGTTGGATGCAGAAAACCCCTTCTCTACCTCGCCAGCGCGCGGCTCGTCCTCGCCGTTGAGGCGGCATGTGCTGCGCTTCAGGCGGGATGGCACGAGGAGAGACGAGCTGCCGTTCCTGCTGTCTGTGCGCTCGTTCCAGCCGCGCGCACTGGAGCGTACCGGAACCTGCAGAAGCTTTGGGGCGCGCGCGAGGCACCCGCGCCGGACGCTTTGGCCTCGCACCAGTAAGACAGGTGAGGATCCGACGGCGTCTGAAAACAGGATTGCCGTCTTGTCTTCACACCTCCCCCTGTGTGTGTCGACTCAGCTCCAACTGTTGATGTGTCTTAATAACAGCGTGTGTCAGCTGCCATCAGCGAGTGAAGTCATTGAAGTGTGCAGCTCCAGTCTGCTGCAGCCCGGACCAGAATCAACCAGAGACCCAGCGTGGAGACCAAATGACTCCGTTTCTGTCATCCTCTTTTCGCTTTTGTTCAAAAATTAGGACGGCTGACTGGCCTTTGTGTTTGTGGACAGACGAGTCGTCTGGATAAAGTTGGCATGACGGAGGCCGCCGTGATTTTTACGCCACAGATACAGAATAGACACAATGGGCCCTGTGAAAACACCACACATGTGAGATCTCCTTAATATCGATCTCCTTAATATCTCACATAAATATCCTTATGGATAAGTTTCTTTTGAGCAAAGGACACCTGTTGACTTTGCTTACATGTTGGAATATCATTCATCTTCAAGTTATTTTGGCAAAAACCACATGTAACCAATTTCAAGGTCATTTAGGGTAGAAGTTACTCATAGCCAGAATATATTGGGTCTATAATTAGTCTCGGTTATCTCGGATTTTGCTTGCTGGGAACCAACACATTATAGTTTTGTTTGTTAAATCAGTGTGAATCAAGACATGTTATTGAGTCAAGACTGAGCTATGGAAGAGCAAAAAAAGACCACAATTTTGCTACATGACAAACTATTAAGATTTTTTTTTTTTTTTTTAGAGCACCTGTCATTATAAACACCAAATCATTGTGTGTAACAGCACATCATAATGGAAGGAAGAGACTTTCAGCTTTAGGTGACCCAACATGAATATGCATGAGAACTATATAAACCAAACAAAGCCGCTTTGGATCCCATAAAATTAAGCATTTAATCAGTTTGGCCCTTCATCACTGCGCCTGTCACTATTAATGATGTCTAATTTAAAGAGTAGACGTGTGACTGATACGTCCATTACAGAGACAATCACATTTACATGTCAACCATTAATCAACCTAATCAAGATGATGCTTTTCCGCTTAGAACTGTCAAGATATTTCTATTCATGGAAGAAAAATTAATTGTGTCACATTGCAGCAGGGGTCAATGACAGAACTGTAAATACTGGCGAATGCTGGACAATACTGGTGAATACGTAAAGAAGAATCGATGACGGACTGTTGAAGTAATCAAAAATAATGCACACCCAAGGTGATAATGTGGCACTAAGCTGGTATGCGTTTGTCGAAAAATAACGCATACCCGTGGAACATTTCTCAACCAATCAGAATAAAGCATTCAACAGCCCTATGGTATAATGGACAATACTGAACAATACTGGTGAATACTGGAAAATACGGGACAATACTGAGCAGAACTGGTAAATACTGAACAATACTGGCAAGTACTGGACAATACTGTTGAACAATTTTGGGTAAATACCGAACAATACTGCACATTACTGAACAATACTAGCGAGAACTGGAAAATATTGTTGAATACTGGACAATACTGGCAAGAACTGGAGACTACTGGTGAGTACTGGACAATACTAGTGAGTACTGGACAATACGGGTGAATACTAGACAATTTCGGGTAAATACTGGACAATACTGAGCAATACTAAACAATACTGGCAAGTACTGGACAATACTGATGAATACTGGCGAGTACAGGACACTACTGGTAAGTACTGGACAATACTGGAGAGCACTGGACAATATTGACAAATACTGGACAATACTGGCGAGTACAGGACACTACTGGTGAGAAATGGACAATACTGGCGAGTACTGAACAATATTGATGAATACTGTACAATATTGGTTAGTACTGGACACTACTGGTGAGTACTGGACAATACTGGCGAGTACTGGACAATACTGGCGAGTACAGGACACTACTGGTGAGTACTGGACAATACTGGTGAGTACAGGACACTACTGGTGAGTACCGGACAAAATTGACAAATACTGGACAATACTAGCGAGTCCTGGACAATACTATTGAACAATTTTGGGTGAATACTGGACAATACTGCACAATACTGGCAAGTACTGGACAATATTGTCAAATACTGGACAATACTGGTGAGTATTTGACAATACTTGTAAGTACTGGACAATACTGGTGAATACTGGACAATACTATTGATTACTAGACAATTTTGGTCAATACTGGTTAGCACTGGACAATACTGGTGAGTTAGTAACGAGCTTGTACAGCATACCACTCTTATCAAGCTATTTTTCCTCTTTGATTTAAATGGGTAAGTTATAAGAATTAAGACTTTTTTTAGAACTCTCTAGAAACTCATTAGCATTTGAATGATTTTAAGGGTGAGTAAATATATTGACAGAATGTTCCAGTTGTGTTCAGCTGTCTACTGCTATGTGTGGCTGCTCTGAACAGCAGATCCTGTAATTATTTCTACATTATTAAACATGATTTTCATGCATATTTTCCTGTGTGTTTCTGTAAAGTGTCAGGACTCATTAATCGGTTTTGCAGGGACAAAAGAGAAAAGCTTTTGCCTCTCTGCAGCTGATGATAAAACCCAGCGAGTTCAGAGAATCCCAGCAGTGCGCTGTGAACAGAAAGGTCACAGTCACGCTAATAAAGACGTCCAGGCACGTTTCTGAGAGGAACGGGGCAAAATCCATCAGTTATTCTGAGAAAAACACCCAATGTGTCTTAATCATTCATATCTGTACAGGTCCAGCGTGTCACGGCTCAGACTCCTGCTGTTGTGTCTCATTAGAAGAAAAGATCAAGAGAAAGATACAGGTACATCATTCATCTACATCCCTCTGTACTAAATCCATCCGTTATCTCACACAAATGTACTTTTACTGAAAACATTTGACAGATATATCGAACAGCAGCAGATATATGAAGACATATATAGACAAACACTCTACTTTATAAAGATAAAAAAGATTCTTCATTTATCTTTTAATTTAACCCTATTGTTAACATTGTGTTAGCACTGCAATGTTTGTGGGTTTGATTTCCACTGAACACACATGCACTCGAAAAAATGATGGATTGTTTTTTAACCCATGAATGAATAAATATTGGACAGAACACACTGTTGGGTTAAATAATACACAATGCTGAGTTGTATTTACTCAATCAAGGGTTATTTCAATCCAGCAAATGGGTTTAGGCAATTAATGTAAAGGTTGGGATATCAAAGGTTGTGCAAATATAACATTAGATGCCAATGGGGTGAATCACATGTATGTAAAGCAAAGATCAGTGATGTTAAAGTGTCAAAGATTGAGTTGCAAGTGATGCTAAGAAACAGCTTTGACTTGTGAGATTTAAAGAGATGAGCTGCAATCTGATTGAACAAAATCACAAAAATACAAACAGATGAGATGTAAAGAACCACACAGACGTTCCAGTTCTGTTCGGTTCTGACAGCTGTAATCATGAATGTATAAGATGATGTTTTATTATAAGGCCTTTGTTAGTTCTTTGTCTTTATGGGTCAGACGGTCCCTTCTAATTAACCGCAGACGAATGAAACACAGAGCGTCTGCTGTCTGATCGGCTCTTTTAAAGGTCTTTTAATGAGTCCTTGTCCCGACATTTAGAGCAGATATCAGCGCTGGAGCCATGTTCTGTAAATCAAGCCTCATAAAGTTAATAATATAATAGCTGAGATGATATGAAAGGTCGTTTCTGTCCACTGCAGAGCAGATGTCCACATCTCACCTGACATCACCTACACTCCCATTAGTGCTTTAAAGAAAGAGAAACCTTTGCTAAAGATAAAACACCAGGTGCTTAAAATAACATTTGTGACAATAGTCTATCAGACCATATAGAGCTCAATGTTAGAAGCTATGTTTTCTGATGTCATAAACAACAATATATTTTTGTAAATATAATAACCTTACTGAGTATAATACTGGTGAATGCTGATAAATACTGGACAGTACTGGTGATTACTGAAAAATACTGGTGAATACTAGACAATACTGGTGAATGCTAGTGAATACTGGACAATGCTGGAAATTTCCAGAGAGTAATGGTAAATACTGGACAATACTGGTGAATACTGGACAATACTGCTAAATACATCTGAGTACTGGTGAATACTGGACAATACTGGTAAATACACGTGAGTACTGGTGAATACTGGAAATACTGCTAAATACACTTGAGTACTGGTGAATACTGGACAATACTGCTAAATACACGTGAGTACTGGTGAATACTGGTAAATACTGGACAATACTGGTGAATACTGGACAATACTGCTAAATACACGTGAGTACTGGTGAATACTGGACAATACTGGTGAATACTGGACAATATTGGCAAATGCTGGTAAATACTAGATAATACTGCTAGATACATGTGAATACTGGTAATTACTGGACAATACTGGTGAATACTGGACAATACTAGCAAATACTGGTAAATACTGGACATTATTGGCAAATGCTGGTAAATACATGTGAATACTGGACAATACTGGTAAATACTGGACAGTACTGGTAAATACATGTGAATACTCGACAATACTGGCAAATGCTGGTAAATACTGGTGAATACTGGTAAATACTGGACAATACTGGCAAATACTGGACAATACTGGTGAATACTGGACAATATTGACAAATGCTGGTAAATTCTGGACAATACTGGTAAATACTGGACAATACTGGCAAATGCTGATAAATGCTGATAAATACTGGCAAATGCTGATAAATGCTGATAAATACTGGACAATACTGGTGAACAGTGGACAATACTCTATTTGTAAGAGCATTATTTATTTCTTCCTACATTATTATTCATTTTTTCTTTAGAGAATTAATCCATTGAAATAAAAATACAGCAAGTGCAGCGCTGGTTCTTTGAATAACACTAAATATCAACTGAACAAAAGTCACTTTAAGCCCTAATGAGCTGCCCTAATGTGTTTATGATACAGACAAGAACAGAATGAAGATTTTTCTGTTGTGTTCTATTAAAAAACAAGACAGAAAGTGTAAGCAGGTAAATAAATCATGACAAAATGCTTTTTTTAGGTGAACTATTGCATTAAACAGAAGCGGTGTACACACATGGTTTCATATCTTCAGACATTTTAGTCACAGTTAGGCTGTAAGTAGAGAAACTAAATCTCTTTGTTTGATCTTTCGTGATTTACTATGTTAATAAGTCTCATAGGGAACACAGTCATTCAACATCCCATAATC